>NW_028153695.1:0-23519 GCF_964211835.1 Anser anser
AAAACGAAGCGGCAGCAAGCCCCAAGTGGCACTCAGGCTGGAGCTGCTGCTGCTGGCTGGCTGGCTGGCTGGCTGGCTGGAAGAAGCCTCTGCTCCCTCGGTGCTCAGGGCTGCCTGCAGCGTTGTCTTCTTCCTTTGAGTAGAGTGAGTTCTTTCCGGTCAAGACTGGCTCTAGCCTGTGGTGGTGGTGTGGTGGTGTTCAGTAAGGATTTGGCAGAGGGTCCGCGTGACTGATCTGTCTAGGAAATGCAAGAATCCTAGATGACAAGGAAGCCGAGCTGGTTCCTAGAAGTTTGGTTTGACTGCAAGCTCTGCTAATTGTATAGAAATTGCCTGCTAAAGATAAGCTCTGCTCACTGCTGGGCTGTGAGGGAAAAGCTCAGAGCTGAACGGTGCCCTGGGAGAAGTTCAGGTTGGCTCTTAGGGAGAAGCTCTTTCTTCAGCTAAGGGAGTGTGTAAGCCCAGGAACGGGCTGGGCAGGGAAGTGGTTTGGACTAGGCTTAGGCTTCGTTCAGGTCGCACTGCGTGGAGGCGGCAGTTGGCGTGCTGCTGATCCTCGCTCGGGGTTCCCCTCTGTTTCAGGACCTTGTATGGAGCGGCTGGAGGCAGCCCTGCTGGAGCCGGGGAGCAGGCTGCTTTCAGGCAGGGCCCTGGGAAATGGACTGCAGCCCTCAGTGTGGGAGTCAGGGCTGCCAGGGCCTTTTGCCAGGGCGTCCCGGCTCTTCGGGGGGCTGGGAGATCGAAGGGGCCATGTGCAGGGGGAGGGAGCCCTGGAGCCCCCGCGGGGCCTGGAAAGGAAAGGCAGAGAGGCAGGCACTGGATGCAGGCTTGCTTTATTGTCAAGGCAGGAAAGGACACAAGCACAGAGACGCGAGCAAGGCCCAGACAGGCAGGTGGTGCCTGGGGCTTCCAGAGAGGCGTTCTTCCTTCAGGCTTCTCCCAGGCGGTGGCCGGCACAGGGCCAAGAAAGGGCCCTGGGGGACAGCACTGGAGGAGTCACATGTCTGTGAAGAGGAGGAGGAAGGACGAGGAGGAGAAGAGGTGGCACGGGCCTGGCTTTAGCAGGGCCCACAGGTGTCCCACAGCTTCTTGCTGTAGCGCGGCAAGAGGTAGGGGCTGCAGGCGGGAGAGGCGTAGGGCCTGCCAAAGGTACAGAGACCCCCCGAGCCCTGGGTGGCCCCCACGCCGTAGAGGCCCCCCAGCCCCAAGGAGCCCCCAAAGGCGGGTGCCCCGGAGGAGCCCACCACGGCTTGCTGGGGGAAGGAGCTGAGGATGGGGCCGGGGAAGGTGACGACGACAGGGGGTGGCTGGATGAAGGCCGTCGAGTCGGGGCACTGCCGCGCGCACAGCTCGTTGCAGCTCTCAGCGATGGGCTGGGGGACGGCGACGCTGGTTTTCGGCGGGTACAGGTCGTTGCAAGCCATCTTGGTGTGAGAGAGCTGAGCCTGCAATGCAAAGCCCCCAGGGCCGGTGCTGTGAGTGAGGAGATGCCCTGGCAGAGCAGGGCCCATGCCCCAGCCAGGGGGCTCCCTCCTCAGCCCGCCCCAGCTCTCCACGCCTGCTCCCCGTGTGCCCGCGGCCCTCGCCTGCCCCCACAGAGCCCCTCTGCCCACAGCGCCTCCGGCAGGGCTCCCGTGGCCAGGGAGCCCCACGCCGGACCCTGCCCGAGGAGGCCCCACCACCCACCCTTTTCCCGAGCAGAGCCAGGCAGGAGCAGCGGATGCCAGCGCTTGCCCAGGACCACGCTTTTATGGGGGCTGGCGAGTGCGGGGAGGAGCTGGCCGCGCTGGGGGCACGTGGCCCATGGTGGCCGAGCCCCGCACTCCTCCCTGCACGCCACGGGGCTGTTGTGCTGACGCCTGTTCCTCACCAGCCCCCACCCGCTCCCTCAGCCCCTGCAATTACCCCGCTCGGACGCTCGCCAGCCCTCACCTAATGGGCAAATTAGCCCCGCTGCCGTCTCATCCCCTGCGTGCCTAAGAGGGCAGGGAGTGTGACAAAGGCGGGCTGCCAGCACCCTGAGTGCCACAGCTCTTCCCCAGGGGCTTGGTCTCGGGGCGGCCCCGTGCCCGCTGTGGAGAGCCCCAGGGCAGAGCCGCAGGGTCGCGGCGCTGGGCAAGAAGCAGCCACACGCCAGCGCCTCCATGACGTACGCACTGGAGTTGTTATCTCCAGAGGGGCGAGGTGACGAAACGCCAAATCAAAGGCGCTCCTCTCGGGCACTGCCTGCTCAGCACCACGCATTTGGCCCGCCAAGCGGAAAGGGGAGGGAAGCCAGCAAAGGGGCCTGTGCTGGTCCGGACAGGGGATGCTGACTCAGGGAGGGCAGGAGCAGGACAGCCTGGCCTCGGCAGGAGGGAGTGCCGCCTCTGCCCATTGGCCCAGCGGGCGCTGCGCAATGGCGGGGCCTGGATAAAAGCTCGGCCTGTGCGGGGCTCTCGCAAGCACTGCTCTGGCCACCTTCTGCTTGGGGAACAGGGTAAGTCTGCGAGCGCTTCTCCTCCTCCCCCGGCTCCTGCCCCTGGCCCCTACGCCTCGGCCTGGGCAGCTGCCCTCTACTGCTCCCTCGCATCGCACTCTGTGCCCTCTTGCAGAGCACCGTCCAGTCCCGCAAGATGGCTTGCTACGACCTGTGCCCGCCGAAAACCAGCGTCGCCATCCCCCAGCCCATCGCTGAGAGCTGTAACGAGCTGTGCGCGCGGCAGTGCCCCGACTCGACGGCCTTCATCCAGCCACCCCCTGTCGTCGTCACCTTCCCCGGCCCCATCCTCAGCTCCTTCCCCCAGCAAGCCGTGGTGGGCTCCTCCGGGGCACCCGCCTTTGGGGGCTCCTTGGGGCTGGGGGGCCTCTACGGCGCGGGGGCCACCCAGGGCTCGGGGGGCCTCTGCACCTTTGGCAGGCCCTATGCTTCTCCCGCCTGCAGCCCCTACCTCTTGCCGCGCTACAGCAAGAAGCTGTGGGACACCTGTGGGCCCTGCTAATGCCAGGCCCTGCCCCACACCCCCTGCCAGCTGCCCCGACGCATGGCTGACCTCGTGGGCACGGGGTGCTGAGGAGCGCTGAGCATCTGCAGCCCCAGCCAAGGCCTGGGCAACGGCAGTGCCGGCCCCTTTGGCCTCTCCTGCCCTCTGCTGCATCCTATTTCCTCCACAGCCAGGGCCTTGTGCCCGGTTTGCCCTCTGCTCTCCCCCTCTCCCTTCCCCCTTCCTGCTCTCTGCGGCAAGAGCAGGACCCTTCAAGGCCTGTGGGGCCCATGGGCCAAGTCCTCCCGAGCCGCACTGCCGCACCGCCGGGGCTTGCGCAACCAGAAGCCACGCTCTGGAAAAGATCCTCTGCCCCCCCGACACGCCGCAGCCAGCCTCGCTGGCTCCTGCCCCTGCTCTCTGTCCACTTCTCCTGCCGTGCTGGGCACAATAAAGGTTTCCTGCATCCACTTCTGTCTCTCTCTTCCTCTCTCTGTGTTCCGAGTCAGGAAAGCAGCGGTGGGGGGGCGTAGCGGAGGCTCCGGGGGAGGGCAAATGCTGGTGCTGAGAGGCCCAGGCCATTAGGGCAGAGAGCAGGAGAGGTGCTGGCAGTTCTGCTTTGCCTGGCCTTCTCTGCCCGGGAGCGTGACCAGCTCTGCCAAGTGGCGCTGCTCCGCAGAAGCGAGGCACCGTCTCTGGCAAGAAGCGCAGAGGAAGAGGCCGGAGAGCAGGGATGGCTGAGCGCTGCACGCGGTGAGAGCATGGCCGGTCCCTTGCTGGAGGGCAGCCTTGCAGAAATGGCCCTGGGGCTGGTGGCCGCCCAGTGGAGCAGGAGCCAGCAACGTGCCTTGGGGCCGTGAGCGCTCCCCCCTGCTCCTGATCATTGGCAATAGGGTTAGCAGCAGCCATAAGACGTAAGGGCGCTGAGCATGGGTCGCCCCCTCCCCTTCTGTCTCCCCCTTTGTGGCCCCAGGCTGAGGTGACACCTCTTCCCAGGCAAGCCTCCTGCTGGCCTTGGGATTAAGCCCATCAGTGTTAGCACAAAGCCCACGTGTTGGATCCTTGGGTGTGGTGACGCCCGTTAAGGAAGAGGGAAGTGGCCCAGCTCAGGGAGCACTGGCTATAAAACGAAGCGGCAGCAAGCCCCAAGTGGCACTCAGGCTGGAGCTGCTGCTGCTGGCTGGCTGGCTGGCTGGCTGGCTGGAAGAAGCCTCTGCTCCCTCGGTGCTCAGGGCTGCCTGCAGCGTTGTCTTCTTCCTTTGAGTAGAGTGAGTTCTTTCCGGTCAAGACTGGCTCTAGCCTGTGGTGGTGGTGTGGTGGTGTTCAGTAAGGATTTGGCAGAGGGTCCGCGTGACTGATCTGTCTAGGAAATGCAAGAATCCTAGATGACAAGGAAGCCGAGCTGGTTCCTAGAAGTTTGGTTTGACTGCAAGCTCTGCTAATTGTATAGAAATTGCCTGCTAAAGATAAGCTCTGCTCACTGCTGGGCTGTGAGGGAAAAGCTCAGAGCTGAACGGTGCCCTGGGAGAAGTTCAGGTTGGCTCTTAGGGAGAAGCTCTTTCTTCAGCTAAGGGAGTGTGTAAGCCCAGGAACGGGCTGGGCAGGGAAGTGGTTTGGACTAGGCTTAGGCTTCGTTCAGGTCGCACTGCGTGGAGGCGGCAGTTGGCGTGCTGCTGATCCTCGCTTGGGGTTCCCCTCTGTTTCAGGACCTTGTATGGAGCGGCTGGAGGCAGCCCTGCTGGAGCCGGGGAGCAGGCTGCTTTCAGGCAGGGCCCTGGGAAATGGACTGCAGCCCTCAGTGTGGGAGTCAGGGCTGCCAGGGCCTTTTGCCAGGGCGTCCCGGCTCTTCGGGGGGCTGGGAGATCGAAGGGGCCATGTGCAGGGGGAGGGAGCCCTGGAGCCCCCGCGGGGCCTGGAAAGGAAAGGCAGAGAGGCAGGCATTGGATGCAGGCTTGCTTTATTGTCAAGGCAGGAAAGGACACAAGCACAGAGACGCGAGCAAGGCCCAGACAGGCAGGTGGTGCCTGGGGCTTCCAGAGAGGCGTTCTTCCTTCAGGCTTCTCCCAGGCGGTGGCCGGCACAGGGCCAAGAAAGGGCCCTGGGGGGCAGCACTGGAGGAGTCACATGTCTGTGAAGAGGAGGAGGAAGGACGAGGAGGAGAAGAGGTGGCACGGGCCTGGCTTTAGCAGGGCCCACAGGTGTCCCACAGCTTCTTGCTGTAGCGCGGCAAGAGGTAGGGGCTGCAGGCGGGAGAGGCGTAGGGCCTGCCAAAGGTACAGAGACCCCCCGAGCCCTGGGTGGCCCCCGCGCCGTAGAGGCCCCCCAGCCCCAAGGAGCCCCCAAAGGCGGGTGCCCCGGAGGAGCCCACCACGGCTTGCTGGGGGAAGGAGCTGAGGATGGGGCCGGGGAAGGTGACGACGACAGGGGGTGGCTGGATGAAGGCCGTCGAGTCGGGGCACTGCCGCGCGCACAGCTCGTTGCAGCTCTCAGCGATGGGCTGGGGGACGGCGACGCTGGTTTTCGGCGGGTACAGGTCGTTGCAAGCCATCTTGGTGTGAGAGAGCTGAGCCTGCAATGCAAAGCCCCCAGGGCCGGTGCTGTGAGTGAGGAGATGCCCTGGCAGAGCAGGGCCCATGCCCCAGCCAGGGGGCTCCCTCCTCAGCCCGCCCCGGCTCTCCACGCCTGCTCCCCGTGTGCCCGCGGCCCTCGCCTGCCCCCACAGAGCCCCTCTGCCCACAGCGCCTCCGGCAGGGCTCCCGTGGCCAGGGAGCCCCACGCCGGACCCTGCCCGAGGAGGCCCCACCACCCACCCTTTTCCCGAGCAGAGCCAGGCAGGAGCAGCGGATGCCAGCGCTTGCCCAGGACCACGCTTTTATGGGGGCTGGCGAGTGCGGGGAGGAGCTGGCCGCGCTGGGGGCACGTGGCCCATGGTGGCCGAGCCCCGCACTCCTCCCTGCACGCCACGGGGCTGTTGTGCTGACGCCTGTTCCTCACCAGCCCCCACCCGCTCCCTCAGCCCCTGCAATTACCCCGCTCGGACGCTCGCCAGCCCTCACCTAATGGGCAAATTAGCCCCGCTGCCGTCTCATCCCCTGCGTGCCTAAGAGGGCAGGGAGTGTGACAAAGGCGGGCTGCCAGCACCCTGGGTGCCACAGCTCTTCCCCAGGGGCTTGGTCTCGGGGCGGCCCCGTGCCCGCTGTGGAGAGCCCCAGGGCAGAGCCGCAGGGTCGCGGCGCTGGGCAAGAAGCAGCCACACGCCAGCGCCTCCATGACGTACGCACTGGAGTTGTTATCTCCAGAGGGGCGAGGTGACGAAACGCCAAATCAAAGGCGCTCCTCTCGGGCACTGCCTGCTCAGCACCACGCATTTGGCCCGCCAAGCGGAAAGGGGAGGGAAGCCAGCAAAGGGGCCTGTGCTGGTCCGGACAGGGGATGCTGACTCAGGGAGGGCAGGAGCAGGACAGCCTGGCCTCGGCAGGAGGGAGTGCCGCCTCTGCCCATTGGCCCAGCGGGCGCTGCGCAATGGCGGGGCCTGGATAAAAGCTCGGCCTGTGCGGGGCTCTCGCAAGCACTGCTCTGGCCACCTTCTGCTTGGGGAACAGGGTAAGTCTGCGAGCGCTTCTCCTCCTCCCCCGGCTCCTGCCCCTGGCCCCTACGCCTCGGCCTGGGCAGCTGCCCTCTACTGCTCCCTCGCATCGCACTCTGTGCCCTCTTGCAGAGCACCGTCCAGTCCCGCAAGATGGCTTGCTACGACCTGTGCCCGCCGAAAACCAGCGTCGCCATCCCCCAGCCCATCGCTGAGAGCTGTAACGAGCTGTGCGCGCGGCAGTGCCCCGACTCGACGGCCTTCATCCAGCCACCCCCTGTCGTCGTCACCTTCCCCGGCCCCATCCTCAGCTCCTTCCCCCAGCAAGCCGTGGTGGGCTCCTCCGGGGCACCCGCCTTTGGGGGCTCCCTGGGGCTGGGGGGCCTCTACGGCGCGGGGGCCACCCAGGGCTCGGGGGGCCTCTGCACCTTTGGCAGGCCCTATGCTTCTCCCGCCTGCAGCCCCTACCTCTTGCCACGCTACAGCAAGAAGCTCTGGGACACCTGTGGGCCCTGCTAATGCCAGGCCCTGCCCCACACCCCCTGCCAGCTGCCCCGACGCATGGCTGACCTCGTGGGCACGGGGTGCTGAGGAGCGCTGAGCATCTGCAGCCCCAGCCAAGGCCTGGGCAACGGCAGTGCCGGCCCCTTTGGCCTCTCCCGCCCTCTGCTGCATCCTATTTCCTCCACAGCCAGGGCCTTGTGCCCGGTTTGCCCTCTGCTCTCCCCCTCTCCCTTCCCCCTTCCTGCTCTCTGCGGCAAGAGCAGGACCCTTCAAGGCCTGTGGGGCCCATGGGCCAAGTCCTCCCGAGCCGCACTGCCGCACCGCCGGGGCTTGCGCAACCAGAAGCCACGCTCTGGAAAAGATCCTCTGCCCCCCCGACACGCCGCAGCCAGCCTCGCTGGCTCCTGCCCCTGCTCTCTGTCCACTTCTCCTGCCGTGCTGGGCACAATAAAGGTTTCCTGCATCCACTTCTGTCTCTCTCTTCCTCTCTCTGTGTTCCGAGTCAGGAAAGCAGCGGTGGGGGGGCGTAGCGGAGGCTCCGGGGGAGGGCAAATGCTGGTGCTGAGAGGCCCAGGCCATTAGGGCAGAGAGCAGGAGAGGTGCTGGCAGTTCTGCTTTGCCTGGCCTTCTCTGCCCGGGAGCGTGACCAGCTCTGCCAAGTGGCGCTGCTCCGCAGAAGCGAGGCACCGTCTCTGGCAAGAAGCGCAGAGGAAGAGGCCGGAGAGCAGGGATGGCTGAGCGCTGCACGCGGTGAGAGCATGGCCGGTCCCTTGCTGGAGGGCAGCCTTGCAGAAATGGCCCTGGGGCTGGTGGCCGCCCAGTGGAGCAGGAGCCAGCAACGTGCCTTGGGGCCGTGAGCGCTCCCCCCTGCTCCTGATCATTGGCAATAGGGTTAGCAGCAGCCATAAGACGTAAGGGCGCTGAGCATGGGTCGCCCCCTCCCCTTCTGTCTCCCCCTTTGTGGCCCCAGGCTGAGGTGACACCTCTTCCCAGGCAAGCCTCCTGCTGGCCTTGGGATTAAGCCCATCAGTGTTAGCACAAAGCCCACGTGTTGGATCCTTGGGTGTGGTGACGCCCGTTAAGGAAGAGGGAAGTGGCCCAGCTCAGGGAGCACTGGCTATAAAACGAAGCGGCAGCAAGCCCCAAGTGGCACTCAGGCTGGAGCTGCTGCTGCTGGCTGGCTGGCTGGCTGGCTGGCTGGAAGAAGCCTCTGCTCCCTCGGTGCTCAGGGCTGCCTGCAGCGTTGTCTTCTTCCTTTGAGTAGAGTGAGTTCTTTCCGGTCAAGACTGGCTCTAGCCTGTGGTGGTGGTGTGGTGGTGTTCAGTAAGGATTTGGCAGAGGGTCCGCGTGACTGATCTGTCTAGGAAATGCAAGAATCCTAGATGACAAGGAAGCCGAGCTGGTTCCTAGAAGTTTGGTTTGACTGCAAGCTCTGCTAATTGTATAGAAATTGCCTGCTAAAGATAAGCTCTGCTCACTGCTGGGCTGTGAGGGAAAAGCTCAGAGCTGAACGGTGCCCTGGGAGAAGTTCAGGTTGGCTCTTAGGGAGAAGCTCTTTCTTCAGCTAAGGGAGTGTGTAAGCCCAGGAACGGGCTGGGCAGGGAAGTGGTTTGGACTAGGCTTAGGCTTCGTTCAGGTCGCACTGCGTGGAGGCGGCAGTTGGCGTGCTGCTGATCCTCGCTCGGGGTTCCCCTCTGTTTCAGGACCTTGTATGGAGCGGCTGGAGGCAGCCCTGCTGGAGCCGGGGAGCAGGCTGCTTTCAGGCAGGGCCCTGGGAAATGGACTGCAGCCCTCAGTGTGGGAGTCAGGGCTGCCAGGGCCTTTTGCCAGGGCGTCCCGGCTCTTCGGGGGGCTGGGAGATCGAAGGGGCCATGTGCAGGGGGAGGGAGCCCTGGAGCCCCCGCGGGGCCTGGAAAGGAAAGGCAGAGAGGCAGGCACTGGATGCAGGCTTGCTTTATTGTCAAGGCAGGAAAGGACACAAGCACAGAGACGCGAGCAAGGCCCAGACAGGCAGGTGGTGCCTGGGGCTTCCATAGAGGCGTTCTTCCTTCAGGCTTCTCCCAGGCGGTGGCCGGCACAGGGCCAAGAAAGGGCCCTGGGGGACAGCACTGGAGGAGTCACATGTCTGTGAAGAGGAGGAGGAAGGACGAGGAGGAGAAGAGGTGGCACGGGCCTGGCTTTAGCAGGGCCCACAGGTGTCCCACAGCTTCTTGCTGTAGCGCGGCAAGAGGTAGGGGCTGCAGGCGGGAGAGGCGTAGGGCCTGCCAAAGGTACAGAGACCCCCCGAGCCCTGGGTGGCCCCCGCGCCGTAGAGGCCCCCCAGCCCCAAGGAGCCCCCAAAGGCGGGTGCCCCGGAGGAGCCCACCACGGCTTGCTGGGGGAAGGAGCTGAGGATGGGGCCGGGGAAGGTGACGACGACAGGGGGTGGCTGGATGAAGGCCGTCGAGTCGGGGCACTGCCGCGCGCACAGCTCGTTGCAGCTCTCAGCGATGGGCTGGGGGACGGCGACGCTGGTTTTCGGCGGGTACAGGTCGTTGCAAGCCATCTTGGTGTGAGAGAGCTGAGCCTGCAATGCAAAGCCCCCAGGGCCGGTGCTGTGAGTGAGGAGATGCCCTGGCAGAGCAGGGCCCATGCCCCAGCCAGGGGGCTCCCTCCTCAGCCCGCCCCAGCTCTCCACGCCTGCTCCCCGTGTGCCCGCGGCCCTCGCCTGCCCCCACAGAGCCCCTCTGCCCACAGCGCCTCCGGCAGGGCTCCCGTGGCCAGGGAGCCCCACGCCGGACCCTGCCCGAGGAGGCCCCACCACCCACCCTTTTCCCGAGCAGAGCCAGGCAGGAGCAGCGGATGCCAGCGCTTGCCCAGGACCACGCTTTTATGGGGGCTGGCGAGTGCGGGGAGGAGCTGGCCGCGCTGGGGGCACGTGGCCCATGGTGGCCGAGCCCCGCACTCCTCCCTGCACGCCACGGGGCTGTTGTGCTGACGCCTGTTCCTCACCAGCCCCCACCCGCTCCCTCAGCCCCTGCAATTACCCCGCTCGGACGCTCGCCAGCCCTCACCTAATGGGCAAATTAGCCCCGCTGCCGTCTCATCCCCTGCGTGCCTAAGAGGGCAGGGAGTGTGACAAAGGCGGGCTGCCAGCACCCTGAGTGCCACAGCTCTTCCCCAGGGGCTTGGTCTCGGGGCGGCCCCGTGCCCGCTGTGGAGAGCCCCAGGGCAGAGCCGCAGGGTCGCGGCGCTGGGCAAGAAGCAGCCACACGCCAGCGCCTCCATGACGTACGCACTGGAGTTGTTATCTCCAGAGGGGCGAGGTGACGAAACGCCAAATCAAAGGCGCTCCTCTCGGGCACTGCCTGCTCAGCACCACGCATTTGGCCCGCCAAGCGGAAAGGGGAGGGAAGCCAGCAAAGGGGCCTGTGCTGGTCCGGACAGGGGATGCTGACTCAGGGAGGGCAGGAGCAGGACAGCCTGGCCTCGGCAGGAGGGAGTGCCGCCTCTGCCCATTGGCCCAGCGGGCGCTGCGCAATGGCGGGGCCTGGATAAAAGCTCGGCCTGTGCGGGGCTCTCGCAAGCACTGCTCTGGCCACCTTCTGCTTGGGGAACAGGGTAAGTCTGCGAGCGCTTCTCCTCCTCCCCCGGCTCCTGCCCCTGGCCCCTACGCCTCGGCCTGGGCAGCTGCCCTCTACTGCTCCCTCGCATCGCACTCTGTGCCCTCTTGCAGAGCACCGTCCAGTCCCGCAAGATGGCTTGCTACGACCTGTGCCCGCCGAAAACCAGCGTCGCCATCCCCCAGCCCATCGCTGAGAGCTGTAACGAGCTGTGCGCGCGGCAGTGCCCCGACTCGACGGCCTTCATCCAGCCACCCCCTGTCGTCGTCACCTTCCCCGGCCCCATCCTCAGCTCCTTCCCCCAGCAAGCCGTGGTGGGCTCCTCCGGGGCACCCGCCTTTGGGGGCTCCCTGGGGCTGGGGGGCCTCTACGGCGCGGGGGCCACCCAGGGCTCGGGGGGCCTCTGCACCTTTGGCAGGCCCTATGCTTCTCCCGCCTGCAGCCCCTACCTCTTGCCACGCTACAGCAAGAAGCTCTGGGACACCTGTGGGCCCTGCTAATGCCAGGCCCTGCCCCACACCCCCTGCCAGCTGCCCCGACGCATGGCTGACCTCGTGGGCACGGGGTGCTGAGGAGCGCTGAGCATCTGCAGCCCCAGCCAAGGCCTGGGCAACGGCAGTGCCGGCCCCTTTGGCCTCTCCCGCCCTCTGCTGCATCCTATTTCCTCCACAGCCAGGGCCTTGTGCCCGGTTTGCCCTCTGCTCTCCCCCTCTCCCTTCCCCCTTCCTGCTCTCTGCGGCAAGAGCAGGACCCTTCAAGGCCTGTGGGGCCCATGGGCCAAGTCCTCCCGAGCCGCACTGCCGCACCGCCGGGGCTTGCGCAACCAGAAGCCACGCTCTGGAAAAGATCCTCTGCCCCCCCGACACGCCGCAGCCAGCCTCGCTGGCTCCTGCCCCTGCTCTCTGTCCACTTCTCCTGCCGTGCTGGGCACAATAAAGGTTTCCTGCATCCACTTCTGTCTCTCTCTTCCTCTCTCTGTGTTCCGAGTCAGGAAAGCAGCGGTGGGGGGGCGTAGCGGAGGCTCCGGGGGAGGGCAAATGCTGGTGCTGAGAGGCCCAGGCCATTAGGGCAGAGAGCAGGAGAGGTGCTGGCAGTTCTGCTTTGCCTGGCCTTCTCTGCCCGGGAGCGTGACCAGCTCTGCCAAGTGGCGCTGCTCCGCAGAAGCGAGGCACCGTCTCTGGCAAGAAGCGCAGAGGAAGAGGCCGGAGAGCAGGGATGGCTGAGCGCTGCACGCGGTGAGAGCATGGCCGGTCCCTTGCTGGAGGGCAGCCTTGCAGAAATGGCCCTGGGGCTGGTGGCCGCCCAGTGGAGCAGGAGCCAGCAACGTGCCTTGGGGCCGTGAGCGCTCCCCCCTGCTCCTGATCATTGGCAATAGGGTTAGCAGCAGCCATAAGACGTAAGGGCGCTGAGCATGGGTCGCCCCCTCCCCTTCTGTCTCCCCCTTTGTGGCCCCAGGCTGAGGTGACACCTCTTCCCAGGCAAGCCTCCTGCTGGCCTTGGGATTAAGCCCATCAGTGTTAGCACAAAGCCCACGTGTTGGATCCTTGGGTGTGGTGACGCCCGTTAAGGAAGAGGGAAGTGGCCCAGCTCAGGGAGCACTGGCTATAAAACGAAGCGGCAGCAAGCCCCAAGTGGCACTCAGGCTGGAGCTGCTGCTGCTGGCTGGCTGGCTGGCTGGCTGGCTGGAAGAAGCCTCTGCTCCCTCGGTGCTCAGGGCTGCCTGCAGCGTTGTCTTCTTCCTTTGAGTAGAGTGAGTTCTTTCCGGTCAAGACTGGCTCTAGCCTGTGGTGGTGGTGTGGTGGTGTTCAGTAAGGATTTGGCAGAGGGTCCGCGTGACTGATCTGTCTAGGAAATGCAAGAATCCTAGATGACAAGGAAGCCGAGCTGGTTCCTAGAAGTTTGGTTTGACTGCAAGCTCTGCTAATTGTATAGAAATTGCCTGCTAAAGATAAGCTCTGCTCACTGCTGGGCTGTGAGGGAAAAGCTCAGAGCTGAACGGTGCCCTGGGAGAAGTTCAGGTTGGCTCTTAGGGAGAAGCTCTTTCTTCAGCTAAGGGAGTGTGTAAGCCCAGGAACGGGCTGGGCAGGGAAGTGGTTTGGACTAGGCTTAGGCTTCGTTCAGGTCGCACTGCGTGGAGGCGGCAGTTGGCGTGCTGCTGATCCTCGCTCGGGGTTCCCCTCTGTTTCAGGACCTTGTATGGAGCGGCTGGAGGCAGCCCTGCTGGAGCCGGGGAGCAGGCTGCTTTCAGGCAGGGCCCTGGGAAATGGACTGCAGCCCTCAGTGTGGGAGTCAGGGCTGCCAGGGCCTTTTGCCAGGGCGTCCCGGCTCTTCGGGGGGCTGGGAGATCGAAGGGGCCATGTGCAGGGGGAGGGAGCCCTGGAGCCCCCGCGGGGCCTGGAAAGGAAAGGCAGAGAGGCAGGCACTGGATGCAGGCTTGCTTTATTGTCAAGGCAGGAAAGGACACAAGCACAGAGACGCGAGCAAGGCCCAGACAGGCAGGTGGTGCCTGGGGCTTCCAGAGAGGCGTTCTTCCTTCAGGCTTCTCCCAGGCGGTGGCCGGCACAGGGCCAAGAAAGAGCCCTGGGGGGCAGCACTGGAGGAGTCACATGTCTGTGAAGAGGAGGAGGAAGGACGAGGAGGAGAAGAGGTGGCACGGGCCTGGCTTTAGCAGGGCCCACAGGTGTCCCAGAGCTTCTTGCTGTAGCGCGGCAAGAGGTAGGGGCTGCAGGCGGGAGAGGCGTAGGGCCTGCCAAAGGTACAGAGACCCCCCGAGCCCTGGGTGGCCCCCGCGCCGTAGAGGCCCCCCAGCCCCAAGGAGCCCCCAAAGGCGGGTGCCCCGGAGGAGCCCACCACGGCTTGCTGGGGGAAGGAGCTGAGGATGGGGCCGGGGAAGGTGACGACGACAGGGGGTGGCTGGATGAAGGCCGTCGAGTCGGGGCACTGCCGCGCGCACAGCTCGTTGCAGCTCTCAGCGATGGGCTGGGGGACGGCGACGCTGGTTTTCGGCGGGTACAGGTCGTTGCAAGCCATCTTGGTGTGAGAGAGCTGAGCCTGCAATGCAAAGCCCCCAGGGCCGGTGCTGTGAGTGAGGAGATGCCCTGGCAGAGCAGGGCCCATGCCCCAGCCAGGGGGCTCCCTCCTCAGCCCGCCCCGGCTCTCCACGCCTGCTCCCCGTGTGCCCGCGGCCCTCGCCTGCCCCCACAGAGCCCCTCTGCCCACAGCGCCTCCGGCAGGGCTCCCGTGGCCAGGGAGCCCCACGCCGGACCCTGCCCGAGGAGGCCCCACCACCCACCCTTTTCCCGAGCAGAGCCAGGCAGGAGCAGCGGATGCCAGCGCTTGCCCAGGACCACGCTTTTATGGGGGCTGGCGAGTGCGGGGAGGAGCTGGCCGCGCTGGGGGCACGTGGCCCATGGTGGCCGAGCCCCGCACTCCTCCCTGCACGCCACGGGGCTGTTGTGCTGACGCCTGTTCCTCACCAGCCCCCACCCGCTCCCTCAGCCCCTGCAATTACCCCGCTCGGACGCTCGCCAGCCCTCACCTAATGGGCAAATTAGCCCCGCTGCCGTCTCATCCCCTGCGTGCCTAAGAGGGCAGGGAGTGTGACAAAGGCGGGCTGCCAGCACCCTGGGTGCCACAGCTCTTCCCCAGGGGCTTGGTCTCGGGGCGGCCCCGTGCCCGCTGTGGAGAGCCCCAGGGCAGAGCCGCAGGGTCGCGGCGCTGGGCAAGAAGCAGCCACACGCCAGCGCCTCCATGACGTACGCACTGGAGTTGTTATCTCCAGAGGGGCGAGGTGACGAAACGCCAAATCAAAGGCGCTCCTCTCGGGCACTGCCTGCTCAGCACCACGCATTTGGCCCGCCAAGCGGAAAGGGGAGGGAAGCCAGCAAAGGGGCCTGTGCTGGTCCGGACAGGGGATGCTGACTCAGGGAGGGCAGGAGCAGGACAGCCTGGCCTCGGCAGGAGGGAGTGCCGCCTCTGCCCATTGGCCCAGCGGGCGCTGCGCAATGGCGGGGCCTGGATAAAAGCTCGGCCTGTGCGGGGCTCTCGCAAGCACTGCTCTGGCCACCTTCTGCTTGGGGAACAGGGTAAGTCTGCGAGCGCTTCTCCTCCTCCCCCGGCTCCTGCCCCTGGCCCCTACGCCTCGGCCTGGGCAGCTGCCCTCTACTGCTCCCTCGCATCGCACTCTGTGCCCTCTTGCAGAGCACCGTCCAGTCCCGCAAGATGGCTTGCTACGACCTGTGCCCGCCGAAAACCAGCGTCGCCATCCCCCAGCCCATCGCTGAGAGCTGTAACGAGCTGTGCGCGCGGCAGTGCCCCGACTCGACGGCCTTCATCCAGCCACCCCCTGTCGTCGTCACCTTCCCCGGCCCCATCCTCAGCTCCTTCCCCCAGCAAGCCGTGGTGGGCTCCTCCGGGGCACCCGCCTTTGGGGGCTCCCTGGGGCTGGGGGGCCTCTACGGCGCGGGGGCCACCCAGGGCTCGGGGGGCCTCTGCACCTTTGGCAGGCCCTATGCTTCTCCCGCCTGCAGCCCCTACCTCTTGCCGCGCTACAGCAAGAAGCTGTGGGACACCTGTGGGCCCTGCTAATGCCAGGCCCTGCCCCACACCCCCTGCCAGCTGCCCCGACGCATGGCTGACCTCGTGGGCACGGGGTGCTGAGGAGCGCTGAGCATCTGCAGCCCCAGCCAAGGCCTGGGCAACGGCAGTGCCGGCCCCTTTGGCCTCTCCCGCCCTCTGCTGCATCCTATTTCCTCCACAGCCAGGGCCTTGCGCCCGGTTTGCCCTCTGCTCTCCCCCTCTCCCTTCCCCCTTCCTGCTCTCTGCGGCAAGAGCAGGACCCTTCAAGGCCTGTGGGGCCCATGGGCCAAGTCCTCCCGAGCCGCACTGCCGCACCGCCGGGGCTTGCGCAACCAGAAGCCACGCTCTGGAAAAGATCCTCTGCCCCCCCGACACGCCGCAGCCAGCCTCGCTGGCTCCTGCCCCTGCTCTCTGTCCACTTCTCCTGCCGTGCTGGGCACAATAAAGGTTTCCTGCATCCACTTCTGTCTCTCTCTTCCTCTCTCTGTGTTCCGAGTCAGGAAAGCAGCGGTGGGGGGGCGTAGCGGAGGCTCCGGGGGAGGGCAAATGCTGGTGCTGAGAGGCCCAGGCCATTAGGGCAGAGAGCAGGAGTGGTGCTGGCAGTTCTGCTTTGCCTGGCCTTCTCTGCCCGGGAGCGTGACCAGCTCTGCCAAGTGGCGCTGCTCCGCAGAAGCGAGGCACCGTCTCTGGCAAGAAGCGCAGAGGAAGAGGCCGGAGAGCAGGGATGGCTGAGCGCTGCACGCGGTGAGAGCATGGCCGGTCCCTTGCTGGAGGGCAGCCTTGCAGAAATGGCCCTGGGGCTGGTGGCCGCCCAGTGGAGCAGGAGCCAGCAACGTGCCTTGGGGCCGTGAGCGCTCCCCCCTGCTCCTGATCATTGGCAATAGGGTTAGCAGCAGCCATAAGACGTAAGGGCGCTGAGCATGGGTCGCCCCCTCCCCTTCTGTCTCCCCTTTTGTGGCCCCAGGCTGAGGTGACACCTCTTCCCAGGCAAGCCTCCTGCTGGCCTTGGGATTAAGCCCATCAGTGTTAGCACAAAGCCCACGTGTTGGATCCTTGGGTGTGGTGACGCCCGTTAAGGAAGAGGGAAGTGGCCCAGCTCAGGGAGCACTGGCTATAAAACGAAGCGGCAGCAAGCCCCAAGTGGCACTCAGGCTGGAGCTGCTGCTGCTGGCTGGCTGGCTGGCTGGCTGGCTGGAAGAAGCCTCTGCTCCCTCGGTGCTCAGGGCTGCCTGCAGCGTTGTCTTCTTCCTTTGAGTAGAGTGAGTTCTTTCCGGTCAAGACTGGCTCTAGCCTGTGGTGGTGGTGTGGTGGTGTTCAGTAAGGATTTGGCAGAGGGTCCGCGTGACTGATCTGTCTAGGAAATGCAAGAATCCTAGATGACAAGGAAGCCGAGCTGGTTCCTAGAAGTTTGGTTTGACTGCAAGCTCTGCTAATTGTATAGAAATTGCCTGCTAAAGATAAGCTCTGCTCACTGCTGGGCTGTGAGGGAAAAGCTCAGAGCTGAACGGTGCCCTGGGAGAAGTTCAGGTTGGCTCTTAGGGAGAAGCTCTTTCTTCAGCTAAGGGAGTGTGTAAGCCCAGGAACGGGCTGGGCAGGGAAGTGGTTTGGACTAGGCTTAGGCTTCGTTCAGGTCGCACTGCGTGGAGGCGGCAGTTGGCGTGCTGCTGATCCTCGCTCGGGGTTCCCCTCTGTTTCAGGACCTTGTATGGAGCGGCTGGAGGCAGCCCTGCTGGAGCCGGGGAGCAGGCTGCTTTCAGGCAGGGCCCTGGGAAATGGACTGCAGCCCTCAGTGTGGGAGTCAGGGCTGCCAGGGCCTTTTGCCAGGGCGTCCCGGCTCTTCGGGGGGCTGGGAGATCGAAGGGGCCATGTGCAGGGGGAGGGAGCCCTGGAGCCCCCGCGGGGCCTGGAAAGGAAAGGCAGAGAGGCAGGCATTGGATGCAGGCTTGCTTTATTGTCAAGGCAGGAAAGGACACAAGCACAGAGACGCGAGCAAGGCCCAGACAGGCAGGTGGTGCCTGGGGCTTCCAGAGAGGCGTTCTTCCTTCAGGCTTCTCCCAGGCGGTGGCCGGCACAGGGCCAAGAAAGGGCCCTGGGGGGCAGCACTGGAGGAGTCACATGTCTGTGAAGAGGAGGAGGAAGGACGAGGAGGAGAAGAGGTGGCACGGGCCTGGCTTTAGCAGGGCCCACAGGTGTCCCAGAGCTTCTTGCTGTAGCGCGGCAAGAGGTAGGGGCTGCAGGCGGGAGAGGCGTAGGGCCTGCCAAAGGTACAGAGACCCCCCGAGCCCTGGGTGGCCCCCGCGCCGTAGAGGCCCCCCAGCCCCAAGGAGCCCCCAAAGGCGGGTGCCCCGGAGGAGCCCACCACGGCTTGCTGGGGGAAGGAGCTGAGGATGGGGCCGGGGAAGGTGACGACGACAGGGGGTGGCTGGATGAAGGCCGTCGAGTCGGGGCACTGCCGCGCGCACAGCTCGTTGCAGCTCTCAGCGATGGGCTGGGGGACGGCGACGCTGGTTTTCGGCGGGTACAGGTCGTTGCAAGCCATCTTGGTGTGAGAGAGCTGAGCCTGCAATGCAAAGCCCCCAGGGCCGGTGCTGTGAGTGAGGAGATGCCCTGGCAGAGCAGGGCCCATGCCCCAGCCAGGGGGCTCCCTCCTCAGCCCGCCCCGGCTCTCCACGCCTGCTCCCCGTGTGCCCGCGGCCCTCGCCTGCCCCCACAGAGCCCCTCTGCCCACAGCGCCTCCGGCAGGGCTCCCGTGGCCAGGGAGCCCCACGCCAGACCCTGCCCGAGGAGGCCCCACCACCCACCCTTTTCCCGAGCAGAGCCAGGTAGGAGCAGCGGATGCCAGCGCTTGCCCAGGACCACGCTTTTATGGGGGCTGGCGAGTGCGGGGAGGAGCTGGCCGCGCTGGGGGCACGTGGCCCATGGTGGCCGAGCCCCGCACTCCTCCCTGCACGCCACGGGGCTGTTGTGCTGACGCCTGTTCCTCACCAGCCCCCACCCGCTCCCTCAGCCCCTGCAATTACCCCGCTCGGACGCTCGCCAGCCCTCACCTAATGGGCAAATTAGCCCCGCTGCCGTCTCATCCCCTGCGTGCCTAAGAGGGCAGGGAGTGTGACAAAGGCGGGCTGCCAGCACCCTGAGTGCCACAGCTCTTCCCCAGGGGCTTGGTCTCGGGGCGGCCCCGTGCCCGCTGTGGAGAGCCCCAGGGCAGAGCCGCAGGGTCGCGGCGCTGGGCAAGAAGCAGCCACACGCCAGCGCCTCCATGACGTACGCACTGGAGTTGTTATCTCCAGAGGGGCGAGGTGACGAAACGCCAAATCAAAGGCGCTCCTCTCGGGCACTGCCTGCTCAGCACCACGCATTTGGCCCGCCAAGCGGAAAGGGGAGGGAAGCCAGCAAAGGGGCCTGTGCTGGTCCGGACAGGGGATGCTGACTCAGGGAGGGCAGGAGCAGGACAGCCTGGCCTCGGCAGGAGGGAGTGCCGCCTCTGCCCATTGGCCCAGCGGGCGCTGCGCAATGGCGGGGCCTGGATAAAAGCTCGGCCTGTGCGGGGCTCTCGCAAGCACTGCTCTGGCCACCTTCTGCTTGGGGAACAGGGTAAGTCTGCGAGCGCTTCTCCTCCTCCCCCGGCTCCTGCCCCTGGCCCCTACGCCTCGGCCTGGGCAGCTGCCCTCTACTGCTCCCTCGCATCGCACTCTGTGCCCTCTTGCAGAGCACCGTCCAGTCCCGCAAGATGGCTTGCTACGACCTGTGCCCGCCGAAAACCAGCGTCGCCATCCCCCAGCCCATCGCTGAGAGCTGTAACGAGCTGTGCGCGCGGCAGTGCCCCGACTCGACGGCCTTCATCCAGCCACCCCCTGTCGTCGTCACCTTCCCCGGCCCCATCCTCAGCTCCTTCCCCCAGCAAGCCGTGGTGGGCTCCTCCGGGGCACCCGCCTTTGGGGGCTCCCTGGGGCTGGGGGGCCTCTACGGCGCGGGGGCCACCCAGGGCTCGGGGGGCCTCTGCACCTTTGGCAGGCCCTATGCTTCTCCCGCCTGCAGCCCCTACCTCTTGCCGCGCTACAGCAAGAAGCTGTGGGACACCTGTGGGCCCTGCTAATGCCAGGCCCTGCCCCACACCCCCTGCCAGCTGCCCCGACGCATGGCTGACCTCGTGGGCACGGGGTGCTGAGGAGCGCTGAGCATCTGCAGCCCCAGCCAAGGCCTGGGCAACGGCAGTGCCGGCCCCTTTGGCCTCTCCCGCCCTCTGCTGCATCCTATTTCCTCCACAGCCAGGGCCTTGCGCCCGGTTTGCCCTCTGCTCTCCCCCTCTCCCTTCCCCCTTCCTGCTCTCTGCGGCAAGAGCAGGACCCTTCAAGGCCTGTGGGGCCCATGGGCCAAGTCCTCCCGAGCCGCACTGCCGCACCGCCGGGGCTTGCGCAACCAGAAGCCACGCTCTGGAAAAGATCCTCTGCCCCCCCGACACGCCGCAGCCAGCCTCGCTGGCTCCTGCCCCTGCTCTCTGTCCACTTCTCCTGCCGTGCTGGGCACAATAAAGGTTTCCTGCATCCACTTCTGTCTCTCTCTTCCTCTCTCTGTGTTCCGAGTCAGGAAAGCAGCGGTGGGGGGGCGTAGCGGAGGCTCCGGGGGAGGGCAAATGCTGGTGCTGAGAGGCCCAGGCCATTAGGGCAGAGAGCAGGAGAGGTGCTGGCAGTTCTGCTTTGCCTGGCCTTCTCTGCCCGGGAGCGTGACCAGCTCTGCCAAGTGGCGCTGCTCCGCAGAAGCGAGGCACCGTCTCTGGCAAGAAGCGCAGAGGAAGAGGCCGGAGAGCAGGGATGGCTGAGCGCTGCACGCGGTGAGAGCATGGCCGGTCCCTTGCTGGAGGGCAGCCTTGCAGAAATGGCCCTGGGGCTGGTGGCCGCCCAGTGGAGCAGGAGCCAGCAACGTGCCTTGGGGCCGTGAGCGCTCCCCCCTGCTCCTGATCATTGGCAATAGGGTTAGCAGCAGCCATAAGACGTAAGGGCGCTGAGCATGGGTCGCCCCCTCCCCTTCTGTCTCCCCCTTTGTGGCCCCAGGCTGAGGTGACACCTCTTCCCAGGCAAGCCTCCTGCTGGCCTTGGGATTAAGCCCATCAGTGTTAGCACAAAGCCCACGTGTTGGATCCTTGGGTGTGGTGACGCCCGTTAAGGAAGAGGGAAGTGGCCCAGCTCAGGGAGCACTGGCTATAAAACGAAGCGGCAGCAAGCCCCAAGTGGCACTCAGGCTGGAGCTGCTGCTGCTGGCTGGCTGGCTGGCTGGCTGGCTGGAAGAAGCCTCTGCTCCCTCGGTGCTCAGGGCTGCCTGCAGCGTTGTCTTCTTCCTTTGAGTAGAGTGAGTTCTTTCCGGTCAAGACTGGCTCTAGCCTGTGGTGGTGGTGTGGTGGTGTTCAGTAAGGATTTGGCAGAGGGTCCGCGTGACTGATCTGTCTAGGAAATGCAAGAATCCTAGATGACAAGGAAGCCGAGCTGGTTCCTAGAAGTTTGGTTTGACTGCAAGCTCTGCTAATTGTATAGAAATTGCCTGCTAAAGATAAGCTCTGCTCACTGCTGGGCTGTGAGGGAAAAGCTCAGAGCTGAACGGTGCCCTGGGAGAAGTTCAGGTTGGCTCTTAGGGAGAAGCTCTTTCTTCAGCTAAGGGAGTGTGTAAGCCCAGGAACGGGCTGGGCAGGGAAGTGGTTTGGACTAGGCTTAGGCTTCGTTCAGGTCGCACTGCGTGGAGGCGGCAGTTGGCGTGCTGCTGATCCTCGCTCGGGGTTCCCCTCTGTTTCAGGACCTTGTATGGAGCGGCTGGAGGCAGCCCTGCTGGAGCCGGGGAGCAGGCTGCTTTCAGGCAGGGCCCTGGGAAATGGACTGCAGCCCTCAGTGTGGGAGTCAGGGCTGCCAGGGCCTTTTGCCAGGGCGTCCCGGCTCTTCGGGGGGCTGGGAGATCGAAGGGGCCATGTGCAGGGGGAGGGAGCCCTGGAGCCCCCGCGGGGCCTGGAAAGGAAAGGCAGAGAGGCAGGCACTGGATGCAGGCTTGCTTTATTGTCAAGGCAGGAAAGGACACAAGCACAGAGACGCGAGCAAGGCCCAGACAGGCAGGTGGTGCCTGGGGCTTCCAGAGAGGCGTTCTTCCTTCAGGCTTCTCCCAGGCGGTGGCCGGCACAGGGCCAAGAAAGAGCCCTGGGGGGCAGCACTGGAGGAGTCACATGTCTGTGAAGAGGAGGAGGAAGGACGAGGAGGAGAAGAGGTGGCACGGGCCTGGCTTTAGCAGGGCCCACAGGTGTCCCAGAGCTTCTTGCTGTAGCGCGGCAAGAGGTAGGGGCTGCAGGCGGGAGAGGCGTAGGGCCTGCCAAAGGTACAGAGACCCCCCGAGCCCTGGGTGGCCCCCGCGCCGTAGAGGCCCCCCAGCCCCAAGGAGCCCCCAAAGGCGGGTGCCCCGGAGGAGCCCACCACGGCTTGCTGGGGGAAGGAGCTGAGGATGGGGCCGGGGAAGGTGACGACGACAGGGGGTGGCTGGATGAAGGCCGTCGAGTCGGGGCACTGCCGCGCGCACAGCTCGTTGCAGCTCTCAGCGATGGGCTGGGGGACGGCGACGCTGGTTTTCGGCGGGTACAGGTGTTGCAAGCCATCTTGGGTGAGAGAGCTGAGCCTGCAATGCAAAGCCCCCAGGGCCGGTGCTGTGAGTGAGGAGATGCCCTGGCAGAGCAGGGCCCATGCCCCAGCCAGGGGGCTCCCTCCTCAGCCCCGCCCCGGCTCTCCACGCCTGCTCCCCGTGTGCCCGCGGCCCTCGCCTGCCCCCACAGAGCCCCTCTGCCCACAGCGCCTCCGGCAGGGCTCCCGTGGCCAGGGAGCCCCACGCCGGACCCTGCCCGAGGAGGCCCCACCACCCACCCTTTTCCCGAGCAGAGCCAGGCAGGAGCAGCGGATGCCAGCGCTTGCCCAGGACCACGCTTTTATGGGGGCTGGCGAGTGCGGGGAGGAGCTGGCCGCGCTGGGGGCACGTGGCCCATGGTGGCCGAGCCCCGCACTCCTCCCTGCACGCCACGGGGCTGTTGTGCTGACGCCTGTTCCTCACCAGCCCCCACCCGCTCCCTCAGCCCCTGCAATTACCCCGCTCGGACGCTCGCCAGCCCTCACCTAATGGGCAAATTAGCCCCGCTGCCGTCTCATCCCCTGCGTGCCTAAGAGGGCAGGGAGTGTGACAAAGGCGGGCTGCCAGCACCCTGGGTGCCACAGCTCTTCCCCAGGGGCTTGGTCTCGGGGCGGCCCCGTGCCCGCTGTGGAGAGCCCCAGGGCAGAGCCGCAGGGTCGCGGCGCTGGGCAAGAAGCAGCCACACGCCAGCGCCTCCATGACGTACGCACTGGAGTTGTTATCTCCAGAGGGGCGAGGTGACGAAACGCCAAATCAAAGGCGCTCCTCTCGGGCACTGCCTGCTCAGCACCACGCATTTGGCCCGCCAAGCGGAAAGGGGAGGGAAGCCAGCAAAGGGCCTGTGCTGGTCCGGACAGGGGATGCTGACTCAGGGAGGGCAGGAGCAGGACAGCCTGGCCTCGGCAGGAGGGAGTGCCGCCTCTGCCCATTGGCCCAGCGGGCGCTGCGCAATGGCGGGGGCCTGGATAAAAGCTCGGCCTGTGCGGGGCTCTCGCAAGCACTGCTCTGGCCACCTTCTGCTTGGGGAACAGGGTAAGTCTGCGAGCGCTTCTCCTCCTCCCCCGGCTCCTGCCCCTGGCCCCTACGCCTCGGCCTGGGCAGCTGCCCTCTACTGCTCCCTCGCATCGCACTCTGTGCCCTCTTGCAGAGCACCGTCCAGTCCCGCAAGATGGCTTGCTACGACCTGTGCCCGCCGAAAACCAGCGTCGCCATCCCCCAGCCCATCCGCTGAGAGCTGTAACGAGCTGTGCGCGCGGCAGTGCCCCGACTCGACGGCCTTCATCCAGCCACCCCCTGTCGTCGTCACCTTCCCCGGCCCCATCCTCAGCTCCTTCCCCCAGCAAGCCGTGGTGGGCTCCTCCGGGGCACCCGCCTTTGGGGGCTCCCTGGGGCTGGGGGGCCTCTACGGCGCGGGGCCACCCAGGGCTCGGGGGGCCTCTGCACCTTTGGCAGGCCCTATGCTTCTCCCGCCTGCAGCCCCTACCTCTTGCCGCGCTACAGCAAGAAGCTGTGGGACACCTGTGGGCCCTGCTAATGCCAGGCCCTGCCCCACACCCCCTGCCAGCTGCCCCGACGCATGGCTGACCTCGTGGGCACGGGGTGCTGAGGAGCGCTGAGCATCTGCAGCCCCAGCCAAGG
>NW_028153694.1:0-20804 GCF_964211835.1 Anser anser
ATGCATCACCCACCAAGACCAGGGGAGTTCCATGTTAATTTTTCATAACCTAGCAAAGTCTTTTATCTCTTGTTTACGTCTGAATAACAAGTTAAGTGTGATGCAAACTCTTTAGGCAGGTCAGAAACCAGTTGTCCTTGACGCTATGTCATTTGAGATGGATCTAGATCTCGCAGATCTTGCTGTAACAATTCTTGAGGTTGGCTGACTTTCGAATGCTTAATCTTTTGACCTGAGTGGTGCATTAATGTTTCCAGCATATTTACCTAAACTTTTAAGGAAAAGACATCTCGAATTATGTATGGGGGAGAAAAAGAAAGGAAAGAAATCTGGAACCAATAATCTCATGGAGCTTGTAAATTCCTTCTTTCCAAGTTATTCATCCTAAAGAGGATACAAACTCTGCTTCTTAGAAACAAAAATGCAGACAGAGGAATGAGACACTTAATGAGCATAATATATCTGGAGGCTTCAGTCTGTGGACAACCTATGCAAAGAATCTGCCTTTCCAGTCAAATCTCTTAAATTTTGTTCCCCAAATGAAAAGTTCATGCTGAAGAACAGTCTAAATTAATGTAGCTGAGAAGAAATCTGACCGGAGGACACTGAGCTTCGATACAGATTTTGTCCGTGTTAACTTTGCTCTGACTCTTCCATGGTTTGGGAGGTTTATTCTGTATGGAAAATATTTTTTTTCTTTTTTCTTTCCCTTTTTTTTTTTTTATCCACCACTTCAAAAGTAAATGAAGGAACACTGTAAAAAGGACTTAGGAAAGTCGTTTAGGGGCAAAAGCCACAGAGGAAATTTGAAACCAGAGAATATTTATTTTAGAAAATTGATCACATAAAAACAGGAAAGAAGATTAAATTGAAAATATTTGGCAACTGTAAGTATGAGACACCAGTAATCATCTGCTGCTGTGTCTACTGTGTAAACTGTACATGGACAAGACAGGCATATGCAGCACATGTCAGATTTCAGATTACGCATGCATTGCTTTATGATTCATAAATATGCGTGATTTCTCCTCAACGTTCCCAAAAGTCTGTGAAATAAGGAGGCTATGGGATTGAGGCTACGGACCTGAAAACTGAAATACTGCATCAGTAAAGCAGAGAAATCTGCTCTACCGTTCATGCATCCCATACCCTATGGGAAGTGTCGTAGTGCCATCTGATATCCAGGAAATCCTGGGCTTCATCTTGGGGTCTCTCATTCAGCCTTAAGGTGGTAGAGCCAAAGGATCTCACTGCAATAAATCCGGGGACTGGTATTTTCTGGCAATTCAGTTAAAGGTTGATCATTTCTGGTTGTTCTGCATGAATGGGGCATCTGGAGTACCTGTGATGCTTGCCCCTTGAAGTGAGGAGGGAAATTTTACTCTGTGTGCCTCACAGTGCTGCTGTGACAAAAAAGTTCTAACAGATCCCCAAACAATTGATACCTTTGAGGTTAACTGCGTGTTTAGAGTGGGAGATTTAACCCAACACCATGGGTCCAGTGGCTTCTTGGGGATTATCTGCTCAGGTCAGCGAAGAAGGGCTGTATTATTTCACCACAGGTGCTCTTCAGCTTTGAAGTGACTGATCACCTGTGCTCCTGAGGGATGACCGAGCATATCTCCATTCTGGAGATATTTCTGGATTTGCAAGGGGAAACCCCACACAGCGAAACAGGCTCAGGTGTGGAGACCCTGACCGTGTCTCCAAAGCTACACGATCTTACCATCAGCAGTCACAGCAAGGCGATTTCTGTAGGATCTCTGTAGGTGAGGTGCTGCCAGAAGGGTACTGCTCGTTATGTCCTTCTCATTAAGGGACACTCAAAGGGTGACTAGTTAAGGGACCAGGGTACCTGAGAAGTCCCTGGGGAGCGAACAGGGTGGTGCTGAGCTCTGCTCCTGGCAGAGCTCAGCCACATATTGTCCCCACCTCCTCAGCAAGAAGTTAAATGTTTCCCCAGATAAAGTTGCAGGTAAAATCTAGGCAGAATCTGGTTGGTCTCCTCAGTGCTGTGGAAAACACCGTGAGTCAAATGTCACCCCAAACAGACAGACAGTCCCTTTAAACCCCAACACCAGCTGATGCCACTGCTGGTGGAAACAGGCAGGCTCCTCATGCACCACCATTCTGTTGGAGCCCCCCTGCTCCTTCAGTCACGGGCCTGAGCCTCCGTATCTCCACAGAAAGGAAAAGACGAGGACAAAATATGGATGAGACTTATTTCAGAACACAGTGTTAACGTCCGAGGGTGCTTGCTTTTCTTTGAAACTGCTTTACGTGTCCCCTTGTAGCCCCTCAAAAACCAGCTCCATCCTAACCATCTGTTATAAGGTAAAGTATGAGCACAAACTGGTTTCAGTATCCATCTCCAGTTTTCTACGCTGGACTTTAATTCCCAAATTGTATGCTGGCAGTTGCAGTCAATAATGACTGCAGAATTTTATATTACATTAACTGCAGCAAACAGAAATCTAATACCTCTTTAAAAAAATAAAATAAAATAATTCTGAGTCTTATAAAAATAAAACAAATATTTCTGAATGGAGCCCAGCAGCTGTCCTCTAATTACTTTAAATTTCAGTATATAGCAACTATGTTGAGTGACAAGTCAATTTATTTGCATGCTGGAAAAGTTCATGTTCTAGGCACGTGTTTATATGATAACAGCTTCAAGCATATGCTTTTTATTTTTCCCAAATAGACATACGATGTTTTTCCTCGAGCCACATAAGTTTTCTGCTCGTATGCTGCAGTTAGCACACATTTTTCCGTATTTATAGTTTTGTGGGTGTGAATCTGCTAATCTTGGGAAAAGCTGGATTGGCAGCCCTGTAAAATACTCCAGCCTGCCCTGCTACTTGCCTCCATCTTGACCTGAAGAAACCACCTTCTGGGGAGAGAGAGCAGGTCCCTCCGGGTGCCCAGCTGGCACCTGGTTTCCTCACTGGAGGCTGCCCACAAACACTGCGAGCAGTGCCTCTTCTCATGCTTCTTAGGGTGACTGGGACACTTGCTTGGAGGAACTTGTTGAAGTTCTACATTTGTTTACCAATCCGTAAATTCTGTAGATACAAAAGCATAATATTCAGTTGTGTGGTTTTTTTTGTTATTGTTTTGTTTTGTTTTGGCATGCTAAGAATGAAGACATCTCAAAAGACAATCTTGCATGGAGCTGAATTAGTCTTATAACAGTCAGTATTTTATAGGAATTCTGAAAGAGTTCAGATTTCCTTGTTTTACAGAAACTTTTCCATTTTACCAAGACATGAAAGAGAGAGAGAAAGAGAAAAAGAAAGAGAGAAAGAAAGGAAGAAAGGAAGAAGGAAATGAAAGAAGGAAAGAAGGAAAGAAAGAAGGAAAGAAGAAGGAAGAAGGAAAGAAGAAGGGAAGAAGGGAAGAAGGAAAGGAAAGAAGGAAAGAAGAAGGAAAGAAGAAGGGAAGAAGGGAAGAAGGGAAGAAGGGAAGAAGGGAAGAAGGGAAGAAGGGAAGAAGGAAAGAAGGAAAGATGGAAAGAAGGAAAGACGGAAAGACGGAAAGACGGAAAGAAGGAAAGAAGGAAAGAAAAAAGTTGATTGTCTATTTCTCTGCTAAACTCCAGGTCACTTTCACAGTGATCATAATCAAGCATTCAGTCATACCAGATTTAAAACCATGGGGATTTTTGTAGAAGGCAAGCTGCCTCGCAGACATATGTAAAACCAAACAGCAACCTGGGGCTAGAATTTGATGGGGTGAGTCTTTGTAAAATTCAGCCTTCAGAAGATGCAGAAATACCTTCTGGAAATAAATGGCAATTGAGCGTTCTGTTCTTTACTAGACCTAAGCCCATGAGATTTTTAAAACTCAGTCCCTGCGATATGGAGTGTGGCCCTTGCCTTGGCAGCAGTTCAAATCAGTTGAAATAAACCTGGAGGTTTCATTTTGTCTGGCTTGCCCAGGAGACAACCCTCTAATCCATAAGGAGGCTGGATATAAAGAATGTAGGCATGCAGCAAGAGAGGTGCCTACGGGCAGCAAAGGGCAAGAAATCAGGATGGGTCAGCTGAGCAAACATCAAAGACTCTCAAATAACAAACAGAAAAGCAAATATTCCCGAGCAAATGGGATATGCCCATAACACTACTGAGATTTCATAGAAACCATTCTTTGAAAACAGTTCTGCTGAGGTGTCTCTATTTGTCTTTCCCATTCTGGAATATTGAATTAAGCCGGTCTGATTGCTCTTAAGTTCATCTGTTCTTGCAACTCGTTTCCCACCACAGCCTCTTGACATTGCAATTATCTCTTCAGCAGCTCCTGATAGTACCACAGATGTTTGTGTTGTCCATCTGGATACTTCCAACGCACCCCACCACGAGACTTGCTTAGCAAAATGCATGCAGGTACAGAGGATAAAAGGTATTTATTCATACTGGGACTGCACAAGGTCTAGGAATTATTTAAAATCCACTTAAACCCTTGAAGGAAAGAAGGAATGTATTTAAGGATTATTATTTGATGGTATTAAAAAAGCGTATTTTAAAGACAAAAATCCCTGCATGATTTCCACTGCTACATCTCATTCATGCAGAAATTAGGATCGAGGATTACAATACCCATAAATTTCAATGCTCGAGCCCATAACTTGGGCTAAACCCAGAATTTTTTGCTGCTTCATTCGCTCACATAGCTTCCACCGTTCTATGGAAATTGATATAAGCTACATGTGGTGCAATCATTGCTTAATGTAATTGGCCGGTCTTTTGGTAGGTCAGCGTCAGGCTCACCGTATCTCCAGTGGGCTCCATATGGGGGCTGATCTTTTTGGCTGCACAAGGAGCTGCCCCGATGGCTGAATTAGTCACTTAATATCTGGCATGGCTTGTGGGATGAATGAATTCTGCCGGACAATAAATTTCCTCTAGCAGCTGTAGCAGAAAGGAGGTTGCCAAAATCTCACACTGCAGTCTGTGATTTCAGGCTAAGACACGGCAACCTTCTGGAAAGCGTGGTGGGACAATAAAAGATGTGCTAAATATACAGCTCCACGGAAGGCTAATAAAACATCGGAGATTTCTTTTGGCTGGTAGTGGGGCTTGGCTTCGCTTGGGAAGTTCCTGAAGTTCTTGCTTTGCACCTCCACCTCATCTTCTGCCCTGCCAGTCATTGCTCCCTTCAGCGGAAGGAAAACGTCCCCACTGTGCAAGCAGCAAACGGGTCCTTCTGTGCACCTGTGCTGCTGCTTTACGTATGTGCTCCATATATACATGTATGTACAGATGTTTAAGGACCAAAATTGTTTGGTTTTCGCTGTTAAGCCCACCAGCACCCCCAGCCCGGGCAGTCTGCTCTACTCGGTGTTTGCCACCGTGTGCCACCCATGGCCCGGGGGCTCTGCCCCCCGCGCAGATCCGCATCCCGGGGCTCACTGCTCCTTCCCCCCATCCCCGCTGCTTCTTCCGACGGGGCCGAGCCCCGAATAACCCCGCAGCCCACCCGCGGGCCCCCGGGGGGGCCGCCCGACCTTTCCACGGCTGCTGTCGGGGCCGGGCTTTAGGGGACGAGCTGAAAACGAGCCCCCCAAACCCTTTCTGCTGACCGGAGCGGGGGGAAGCGTTGGAGGCGGGGAGGTTCCCCCAGCCGTTTGCCAACATCGGGGGAACACCCGCGCCCCGACGGCCTCCCTGCCGCCGGCCGGGCCGCGCAAATCCCGCGCAGAGAGCAGCCCCGGGCCGCGCAGGGAGGGCGCGTTTCGGGCCGGGAGCCCCAGAAACGGGCGGCGGAGCCCCGATTTCAGCCGCTGCCAGCCCCCCCTCGGCTTTTAGCCGCACGTCGGGGTGCGGTGGGAGGCGGTCGGGGAGCCCGGGGGGGCCGCTCGGATCGGGGATCTTTTTTTTTTTTTTTATTATTGTTGGGGAGGTGAGGGGGGAGCTAAAAAAAAGCGAATCATCCCTCGCTTTGCCTTTTCTCTCCCCTCTTGATTTTATTTTACGTCCTTAAGGCAGTCTTTTTTCCCAAAGCGTGCGTAACAAAGGCAGAGGATCGCGGGGCCGTGCGCCCCGTCCCGCCGCCCGGCGCAGCCCTGCGGGGACGCGGGGACACGGGGCTGAGCGGGGGAGACGAGGGGTGAAATGGGCGGTGGGGGCTCCGCACCCTGCCCTCCCCCCCCCCCCCCAAAAAAAACGGGGGGCCAGGAGGGCTGCGGGGAAGCCCAGGTGGGGTCACCGGAGCAGCAGGCAGGAGGTTTCGGGCAAGCAGAGAGCTGAAATCTACCTTCACCCTGCTCAAAATAAAGGGGGGGAAATAACGAAGCGGTGGCAGCGCCGCCGACGAGCAAGGAAGCCTTCAAAAGCCCGTCTTGCTGGGGAGAAATGACTTTGGGAACCTCTCCCCCCGGTAACTTTCCCCCCCAAAGTGCTACCCAAAATTTGGAGAGGGGGAGGAAACCTCCCTGATCCTGCCGGGCACCTCCACAGGGCAGGCCTGCGCGTTTCCCTGTAATTCCGGGATTCCCTTTTGCAAGCTATTAAACAGAGTATTGAAAACATTTTCCTTCTGGTGCCTGTTCTAGCCTTGTAGCGCTGGCATTAAACAAATAGGAAAAGTGTGTAAAAGGGAGGCTACGGTTACAGCATCTTGGCCTGACATTCCCACATATAATTAAAAACATAGCCGCAATAATGCATAAATAAATAACAGCAAACAGAAGGATCCGTTCCCGTTCCAGTCGAAATCAACTGTTTTGGCTCTGTCACCGGATCATTTTATTGAGGCAATCGACGCTGTTCCGTCCTGATTTTATTTTATTTTATTTTAGTAGGAGGGGCGGCGGGGAAAGAAACGATAGGCTTGTTTTTTTTCTTTTAAGTCCGTGTTTAGTTTTAATTTTCCTGTATTTTAAAATAAACACGTTGGCTGGGACGTGTTTGATCTCCGCGAGAAGGAAGTCTATATTGTAAAGGAATGTGCAGCAGTTTGGTATGAAAATGGGGTTGTGACTCACAGCTGCAGGCAGGAAAAAAAAAAAAAAAAGGGAAAAAAAAAAAAGGTGTTGTGGTGTCAGCCAGAGGTGTTCAGTCTAATAACTCAAGCTGTAAACTGTATCCTCTAAAATTACTTACGTAGTAAATCACTCAGGGGTTAAAAAATAGACTGGAAAGCGTCAGGGAGAGAGAGAGAGAGAGAAAAAAAAAATCTTTTCACGAAAATTATTGGTAATGACGGGAATTAGGGACTTTAGCATCTCCCTCATTTTCCTGCTAATTGCCCCCGCGCAGCCGACGGTGCTCAGCCCGGCTCTGGCCGCTCGGCAGCGAAAACTCGCACTTGTGTTTGGGGACGGCTCTTTCCCTGCCCTCTCGCCCACATTTAGGGCTGGCTGAGCCCTTCGGGGGGGGGGGGGGGGCAGCAATTTCGGGGGGCAGCCCGGACAGCGATGCACGAGTGCACCGTACCGAAAAGCTCCCCAAAACAGCCCCTTTCGCCCCGCTCCCCGTGCTGCTCCTCCCGGGCGGATGGAGCGCCCTGGCAGTGCCTCTCTCGGCGAGACAACGGCGTTTTCCCGTCCCTCCATCCCCACCGGGGGGCACCTGGGCTGGGGGCGGCTGGGGAAAGCGGGGGGGCCCCGTGCGGAGCCGGGAAAGCGGGGAGCCCCCCGCGCCCGGCGGGGGAGCGGGGCGGCCGGGCGGCGGGTGCGGGGCTGCCCTGCGGAGGAATGAAGCGAGCAGCGAGGCAGAAACCCGAAAGGTGGAGCCCCGGTGGAGCCCCTTCTGCCCCCCCCCCCCAAAAAAAAAAATTTCCCACGCGTTTTTCCCACGCGGGGTCCGGCGGCTGCCCCCCGGGCTGCGGGAGCGGGCGGCTGCGAGGGGAAGGGAGATGCTGCGGAGGTCTCCGACGGCCATCGGGGGGAAAGAAAAAAAAAAAAAAAAAAGAGGAGAGAAACGGCACCGAGAGACGCGGAAGGGAAGGGAGCTAAAGCGAATAAAACAAAAGAAAATCAAAGGGGCGAAATTTGCCCCACGGAGGTCGGCGAGCGTCCAGGGTGGGAATCGGGAGTCGCCAACAATTAAAACCCGGAACCTGCGTTCATTAGTATTCAGGAGCCGGGACCGAGCTTTTATGTTTATCTTTCTCCGCGGATCAATATTGTAGCAGCATGTGCCGGCACCGAGCAGCAATCCGGCCGCCGCCTGTGGCTGACCTTTCCCTCTCTCCCTACAGGTCAGCTCGTCTCCATCAAAACGGGGCAGCTCGTCCCCACGCCGAGCAGCACCCGGGGCCGCCGCAGCCACGGCGCTCATTAAAACCGCTGTTTAATCTAGGGGCTGGCACCGGGAATCAAAGGAGAAGGGGCTGTTTGCCCACACGGAGGAATTAGTGCTCTAGCAAAGAAAAAAAAAAAGAAAGAAAAAAGAAAGAAAAAAGAAAAAAAGAAAAAAAGTTGGAATTAAAATTGCTCTTTTTTTCTTCTTCTTTTTCTTCTTCTTTTTCTTTTTCTTCTTCTTCTTCTTCTTCTTCTTTTTCTTTTTCTTTTTCTTTTTCTTTTTCTTTTTCTTTTTCTTTTTCTTTTTCTTTTTCTTTTTCTTTTTCTTTTTCTTTTTCTTTTTCTTTTCTTTTCTTTTTCTTTTTCTTTTTCTTTTTCTTTTTCTTTTTCTTTTTCTTTTTCTTTTTCTTTTTCTTTTTCTTTTTCTTTTTCTTTTTCTTTTTCTTTTTCTTTTTCTTTTTCTTTTTCTTTTTCTTTTTCTTTTTCTTTTTCTTCTTCTTCTTCTTCTTCTTCTTCTTTTTCTTTTCTTTTTCTTCTTTTTCTTCTTTTTCTTCTTTTTCTTCTTCTTCTTCTTCTTCTTCTTCTTTTTCTTCTTCTTTTTCTTTTTCTTCTTCTTCTTCTTCTTCTTCTTCTTCTTCTTCTTCTTCTTCTTCTTCTTCTTCTTCTTCTTCTTCTTCTTCTTCTTCTTCTTTTCCTTTTCCTTTTCCTTTTCCTTTTCCTTTTCCTTTTCCTTTTCCTTTTCCTTTTCCTTTTCCTTTTCCTTTTCCTTTTCCTTTTCCCTTTCCCTTTCCCTTTCCTTTTCCTTTTCCTTTTCCTTTTCCTTTTCCATTTCCTTTCCTTTTCTTTTCTTTTCCTTTTCCTTTTTCTTTCTTCTTCTTCTTCTTCTTCTTCTTCTTCTTCTTCTTCTTCTTCTTCTTCGTCTTCTTCTTCTTCTTCTCCTTTTTTCCTTTTCCTTTTCCTTTTCCTTTTCCTTTTCCTTTTCCTTTTCCTTTTCCTTTCCCTTTCCCTTTCCCTTTCCCTTTCCCTTTCCCTTTTCTTTCCCTTTCTTTTCCTTTTCCTTTTTCTTTCTTTTCCCTTTCCTTTTTTCCCTTTTTCCCCGCCTCATAGCGACACCCACCCCAAACCCACGCACGCCCAGACCCCATCTCCCGTGGGGGCTCCACCGGCGCCGAGCCCCGTCCCTGCGGGGACCCCCCGGGGGCGCCGTCGGGGCGGCTCCGTCCCACCCGGGACCCTCGGGGTGCCCCCATCGCCTCCCGGGACCCTCTTTCCCCCCTCCCCAAAATGGTCCCGCGGCCGATTAGTTGCCTTTTAACCCCCAAAACTCATCCTGCCCCTCCGGGGCGCCGCGGCTGGCTCCCACTCGTGGGAGCCCCCCGAGGTTTCCCCCCGAGGGCGTTCCTAAAAATCGAGTGGGGCCGCGGCCCGGGGAAGGGGAGAGGGACGCGGGGAACCTGCTCGTGTTTCCTGCCCCGCGAGGAAGTCGGATCGCCGGGACGTTTTGTGCCGCGCTTCCTCTCCTCGGGACAACGGCGCAGCAGCGGCTTTGAAGTGTTATTAAATAAAGACGTGAAACCCCTGGCTAAGGTCCTCTCCCCCCCACACCCCTCCCGTTCCCCTTCTTTCTTTTTTCCCCTCCTGGCCCCCTCCCGGTGTTAAACCCCGCAGCCCGAGCGGGGCCAAGGAGAAGGGGGGGAAGCCCCGAGCCCTAGGGAGGCATTGCAGCTCCGGAGGGAGGGGGCACCGCGCCCCGCAGGGTGGGACAATGGCTTTTGCCTGCTCCGCTGGTAAAGTGAGGCTCCTTCCCCGGCCGTCTGGCTCGTGGAGGAAAAAAAAAAAAGGGGGGGGGAATAAAGAAAGAAAGAAAAGAAAAAAGCGACCCACGAGATTAAAACCCAACCAAAGAAACCCCAACCCAACCGTGCCCGGAGATGAGAAATCTACGTACCTCGCAGTGCCTGCGTGCACGTGTGGCCGGGGAGAGGTTTGGGTTAGCTTGTTATGTCTTCATATAGGGCAGGAAACGTGTACGACTTTCTGAAAACAAAGGGGAAACTTAAAAGGCTGTCAGGGGTTTGGGGAGGTCGGTGCGGTGCGGAGCGGGGCAGGGACAGGGACGGGGACGGGGACAGGGACGGGGACAGGGACAGGGAAAGGAACAGGGGCAGGGGCAGGGGCAGGGACAGACGCAGGAGCAGAGACAGGGAAAGGGACAGGGACAGGGAAAAGGACCGGGATAAGGACAGGGATAGGGACGGAGACAGGAGTAGGGGAAGCCGCAGGGCTCGGCTGCTGCTCGGCGCTGGGCTCCGGGCGGGAGCAGCCGGGATTTCTTTGAATTCACTTTTATTTTATTGCATTTCGGGTTGGGCCGTGCTGCTGCGGGCTGGTCCGGCGCTGGGTTTCGCTCTTTATGCCGCCCAGACAAAGGCAGCAGGGCAGCGGGAGCAGGTGAAGGGGGAGGCTCGGTGGGGAAGGGGCGGCGGGGCAGGTACAGGCAGCGAGCCCCGGGGGCGTGGGGCAGAGCCTGGCAAACCGAGCCTGGCTTATTTTATTTTATTTTATTTATTTTCTTTGGGGTGGGGGGAGCTTTGGGACAGCAATTCCCCGGAAAAATCGCTGAGGCTCTTCGGGGGGGTCTCCGGGCAGAGCGAGGAGCGAATTTTACGATTCGTAATAACGCCACTAATAAAGATCGGGACGGAAAGCTCGGGTCCATCCCGATGGGCGCGGAGAAACGGAGAGAAGCGGGATCCGTTTTTTTAGGGTGGGGGGGTCCCCGCTGGCAGGGTGGGGACGGGCCCCCCGCTGCCGGCCGTCGGGGCAGCGCCGTCGGGGCGAGCGCTCCGCCGCCCGCTGCGGCTCTGCGGGGGATTTTTTGGGGTGTGGGGGCCGCAGAGGGAACCCCCCCCCCCCGGCCTCCCTCCAGGTTTGCCTTCGGGGCCGGGGCGGAGAGGTTTGGAAACCTCGGGCTCAGTGCGAGAGACAAAGGGAAACGGGGAGCGGGGGAGGAAAGCGAGGTGGGGTGGGGGGGAATGGGGAAAAAAAGGGGGGCAGGAGGGGAGCAGGAGCGGGACTGCGGGGCCGCCCTGAGGTCCCTGAGGCCGGGCCACCCGCGCACAGGGCTGCGAGGCGGGTCGGGGCCGCCCCCCCCAGCCCCCAGCCCCGGCACCCGATGAATTACTGCTCTCCCGTAAGCGTGGCAGGGCCGGGCCCGGGGTCAGCGCCCGGGGGAGGCGGGCTGGAGGCGCCGAGGCCAAGTTCAAGTTCAGGGCCAGCCCGGAGAGGACGAGGAGGGGGGGCCGGAGAGGAAGAGGGGGCTGCTCACGGCCACGGCAAGCCGCGGCCCCTGTGGTTTGGCAGGGGGGTGGGGGGCCGCCTGCTCGGTGCCCCCCCCCCGATAGCATCCGGGCGTGACCCCCGAGGCTCCCCAAAACGCCCGGCCCCGGCTCGGGGAGGCGGCAGGGGCAGCCCGGCTGGGCGCGGGGCCCCGCGGAGTTTCGCTCCGGGAAGGCCGCGGGGAGAGGGGCAGAGCCCGACGGGGCGGGGGCCGGGCAGGTGCCCCCCGGGCGGGGCTCGGGAGGGGATTTGGGCAGCCCCCGGCCCTGCCGAGGGACCCCCGCCTGATTTTTCGGCCGAGGTTACGCCGCGGGGCCGGCGGCAGGACAAAGAGGGATGCTCGCAGCTGCACTGATCTCTCCAAGGGGCAGGCGGCATATGCCGGTGATTTTGATTTTATTTTTTGTAATTATTATTATTATTCTTTTTGTTGCTTAATATTATTACGGACCGTAAATTAGATTTTAACAGCCGTCTGATGACTCGCGGAGGCCGCAGGATGCGCGGGGATGGCCGCGCTGCGAGGGGCGCGGCTGCAGAGGATGCTCCGGCCCCGGCCTGAACTTGGCTGGCAGCACCGGGATGGGGGGGGGGGGGCTTCCCTCCCCTTGCCTTGATTTTAGGAGCTGCCCCCCACCCCAGAAGCGAGCAGGGCCCCTTGCAGCCCCGGCTGCCCACCTGCCTCCCCCCCCCAGAGGCTCTGGGCACCCCTCCTGCCACTTGAACACGGGGAACAGGGGCCCAAAACCACGACCACAGCCGGGCCGGGGGGGGGGGGGGGGTTGTGGGCAGGGGGGGGCGATGCGGTCGGCTGCCCCTGAGAGCCGAGGGTCTCCTCTCTCCGCACACCCCTTCGCTGCGAGCCGTGCAGCCACCGCAGGGCGCTCGGGCTCCGGCTCACGGCGCTGCCTCTTCCCCGGGCCGTATTGCGGAGGCCGGGGCCTTTTCCACGGGGGCCCGGCTGCTGCCAGGCTCGGCCAAGGCGGGGGTCGGAGGGACGTATTTTTTTTTTTTTGGGGGGGGGGGGATGGCCCCGACAGCTCCCGCAGGGAGTACGTGGGGACCCCGCACCCCTGGAAGAGCCTCGCTGCCGGCCCTCGGCCCCTCGGTGGATGCATCTGAGCTGCTCCCTGGTTAAAAAAAAATAGAGAAAAGAAAAAAAAAAAAGGAATAAAGAAAAGAGAAAGGCTCGGAGGGAAATCCGAGCTCTCGGACGCTGTCGCTTTCTCCTCTTCGGAAAATGTGGGGAGGCGCCGAGGGGCTCGGCAGCGCCTTCGGGCGCAGCTCCCTCTCCGTCCCCTCCTCGGGAACGGGTGCCCCGGCCGGGCACGCACGGGGAAAATCCTCATAAGGCTTCGCCAGGCAGAAGACGGAGGAAACGGGTCCCTTTCCACGTAGAGCTCTTCCCCGGAGGTCCTTCCTCGCGAGCAGTTTGGGAGGATGCGCGGGGTCCCTGTTTTCTCTCGGCACGCCGCTTCCCCAAACGCTGTCGTGCTCCTGGCTGCGGGAAAACCTCGTGTCCCAGCCACCGGCGGGGCTTTAAAAAAACATTTTGCGTGGCATCCGTCACTGCGACCCTCACACGCGTTACAGCCGGTGTCAGAGAGCCCTTGGCGTAAAAAGAAAGCAGCCCCGTGCAGTTTCAACACGTTTTTATTATATTTCTGTATGCATTACTCTCAAAACATATCACAAGAAATGATGAAACCACTTAAACCTTCAAATAAAAAAATCTGAAACAGTTTATGCTCACAATTGTACATATTTATAGTTAAGAAACATTCTTTATAAATACTGTTTCCTCTGTAGCAAGTTAATACCATAATTTAATTACAAATGGATAAATATGGTAACAGGTATTTACAGGAGGAAGGGTGTTATTACGGAAAAGCTAACGGCACGACGTTTATTTCTCCTCACAATCTTCCGAACAGGAACTAACAAATCGAACTTGCAAAAGCACTAAAACATCACATGTAAACCCAGCTAACAGAAAAATACATTCACAAGCGTTGTTGGTCGTGTGTGTGTGTGTGTGTGTGGGTAACAGAATGGAGACTTTGGCACGGTATTTCTTCCCCAGTCTATAGTCGAAACGCAGTTTACAATCAAGTTGCCTCTTAAAAAGGAACACAATATTCAAGATATCACAATTACAAAAGAAACCATTTTTTTTCTCTCTTCCACGTTACTTTTTTTTTTTTTTTTAAAACGGGTGAATTAAAAAAAAAAAAAGGAGGAGAGGGGAAGGTGGGGAGGAAGAAAAGAAAAATAAAAAGTCCATCGCTTTTTCGGGCACGGAGGGAGAGAGGGGGGAGGAAAAAAAAAAAAAAAGAGAGAGAGAGAAAAAGGAAAAATCCAAAATAAAAAATAAGAAGGGGACCAATCCGCGGGTTACAAACGGGACGGGCTTCTATACACCGAGAATCCGGGAAATCTCCGCTCCCCGCTGGCCGGGGCCGGCCGCTCTGCACAGTCCGGGGCTGCTCCGGGCGGGGAGGCGCGGGGCCGGAGGGGCTGCAGTCTCTCGTCTTTTGTCTGGAGGCTCTGCAGGGAGAGTTTCTTTTCCGCCGCCTCGAGAAGCTTTTTGCTGGGTGGGTGCGTTTTGTGTTTGTGGTGTTGTGTTTTTTTTTTTTTTTCCTCTCTCTTTTTCTCCTTTCCATTCCTCTCCGTCTTTGCTTATCTTCGGCACGTACTTTTACGGTTTTTTTTCTTATTTTTTTCCCCTTTTTTTTTCTTTTTTTTTTTCCTTTTTTTTTTTTTTTTTTTTTGCTGGTTTAAAGCGTTCTCAAAGAGAAAACCCCCACGAAGAAAATTCCCTCCTCCTCCTCCTCGCCCCCGGGGCTGGGGAAGAGGGGGCCGCGGCGGGGCCGTGCGGAGCAGTCCGGCGGGGTCGGGGGGGGGTCGGGGGGGGCACCTCAGACGTACCACTCGTTGAAGTTGGACGAGAGGCCGCTGTGGCCTCCGCCGCCGCTGCCTCCGCCGCCGCTGCCTCCTCCGCCGCCGCCGGCGCCCCGGTGCACGGCGGACACGGCCGCAGCCGCCGCAGCCGCCGCCGCCGCCGCCGCCGCCGCCGCCGGGGAGAGGTTGGTGGAGCTCTGCGGCTCGGCGCTGGGGGACACCAGCCCCGGGGGCGTGGAGGACTCGTAGCCGGAGCTGGCGGCCGGCGAGGACTCGGAGCCTTGCGGGGACGACTCGTGCACCTGGGGGGCAAAGGCAACACGGCCGGGTGGAGGGGGCACGGGGAGGCCGCCGCCGCCGCCTCCCCCCGGGCGCGCCCCCCGACGCCGGCCCGGCCCCGCGCCGCCCCCCGCCTCCCGCCGCCCCGACGGGGCGCCCGGAGCGGGGCGAAAGCCGCCCCCCCGCCTCCCGCCGCCGGCTGCGGGGCCGGGTACCTTCATGTGCTTGCGCAGGGAGCTGGGGTGCGTGTAGGACTTGTCGCACATCTTGCACAGGTAGGGCTTGTCCGACGTGTGGACGTGCATGTGCTTCTTCCTGTCGCTGCTGTTGGCGAAGCGCCGGTCGCAGCCCTCGAACTCGCACTGGAAGGGCTTCTCCCCTGCAAGACAGCAGCCTGTCGGGCCGAGCCGGGCCGGGCCGGGCCGGGCCGGGCCGAGCCGGGCCGGGCCGAGCCGGGCCGGGCCCCGCGTCCCCCTCCCCGCGCCCCGTCGAGCTCCGGGAGCGCCCACGGGGGAGACCCCCGCCGGCATCCCCCAAGATGCGGCGAGACCCCTCTTAGAGGGCAAGCCCTTAAGGCCGGCTTTGAGGCCGGGCAGAGCGCTCGGAGCCAAACTCGCGTCCGCTGGGAAAAGCAAACCCCCGGTGAAATACCGCGGGGGATTTTCCTGCGGGGCCCGCAGCCGGCTGCCGGGGCAATTTGGAGGTGCGAACCGCGCGTCCCGTCACCCCCGTCCCCCCCCCCCCCACTTTCCGAAGGGGGGACGCCCGGTTTGCCATCCGATTGCATTAGCACCTAAAGCGCTTCCCAAAGACATCCGCCCAGACACAATGGGCCCCGGCGCGGGCATCCCGAGCGGAGCCGTTTCTCGATTTTCAAACCTCGTCAAAGCCTCGTCTCGCACCTAGCGCCGCGCTTAGCACCCGCGGGGACAATGGGCCCGCAGCTCTGCGCCCGCTCCGGGTAAATATTTAGAGGCCAAGTGGCGAAAATATTTGGCTCTCTCGGAGGAAATAAGTCTGGCACAAGCCGAGCCGGGAGGAGTAGTAAATGAATAATAGATGAGGCGGGCGGACGGGGGGGGGGGGACGGGACACGCCGTGATTTTGTTTTCCCTCCAGCTCCCGCGATTTTCCCCCAGGAAAGCCTCGGCGCCTCTCCCCGCGTTGCCCCCGGTTCCTGCCCAAGTTTCCGAGCCTCAAAGCTTCTGCTCCGTAATTTCACTGTTCCACAATTTCTCTGCCCCTTAATTTCACCAGCTCTCGCAGCCCCTTTCACTTCGAGTGAGGCTCGAAAAGCGCTTTTCTAAATTGTATTTTTATTTTATTTTATTTTATTTATTTTTTTCTCCCAGGGAGGCAGTTTTATTGCCTTGCTCGCACCATTTAAATGTAATGCAAAGCATGCCCAGGCACGGACCTTCGGCCGCTTCCTACGAGCTTTTGGGCTTTTCCTGCGGCCCCGTGCCGCTTCTCTCCCGCTCTCCCCGGCCGCACAGGCTCAGGACAGCCGAGCTGAGCTACCGGCAAAGGCTCCGGGCAGTGCCAAGGCAGCGGGGTTTGGGGTTTTAGGGGCTCGCAGCCGAGCGGCACCGCACAATTCAGCGCCCGCTGCGTCGGGCGCTGCCGGGAAAGGCTCCGCCGAGCCCGCTCCTCCGCCGGCCGGCCTGCGGGCGCCTTCCCCAGAGCTCGGGGGAGGAAGAGACCCCGGCGACCGCGGCCCCGAGATGTCCCCGGAGGCTCCGGCCGGGGCCAGAAGCGCCTCCGGAGCCCGTCCCCGTCCCCGTCCCCCTCTCGCGCTCCGTCCCTCGCTACCTCGGCGTGCCCGGCCGGGAAACGCGCGTTACCTGTGTGCGTCCTTTTGTGAATTTTGAGGTTTTCCGACCTGGCGAAAACTTTCCCGCAGCCGGGGAAGGGGCAGGGGAAGGGCTTCTCTCCCGTGTGCACTCGGATGTGATTGACCAGTTTGTATTTCGCTTTGAAGGGCTTGCCTTCGCGGGGACACTCCTCCCAGTAGCAGACGTGGTTGCTCTGCTCGGGGCCCCCAACGTGCTCCACCGAGACGTGGGTGACCAACTCGTGCATGGTGCTGAAAGTTTTATTGCAACTTTTTTTGGGGTTGTTCAGCTGCTCGGGGTCGATCCACTTGCAGATCAGCTCTTGCTTGATGCACTGCTGCCGCATGTAGCGGAAAAAGGCACCGGGGTGGTGGTGGTGGTGGGCTGCCATGTTCATGCCCATGTTCATATTCATGGGGCCGTACTGGTTGTGCAGCTGAGCCGCCGAGTAGGGGTCAGTCCTGGGGCTGGAGACCTGCCGGTACTGATCCGAGCGGGCGAACACCTCCCCGGGCAAGCCGAGCCGCATCTGCCCGTTGAGGACGTTCTGCGAGGCGTGGGGGCCGTGCTGCTCGTGGATGCCGGGGAACAGGAGGTGGCTCTGAGCGTCCGTGTGCGGGTGGTGCAGGCCGCCGGCCGCCGGCCCGAAGATGCCGTGCTGCCCTCCGGCCGCCGCCGACTCCCCGAAGCCGCGGCTGCGAAACAAGAAGTCCCGGGGGGAGTTGAAGGGCGCCCCGGAGTACGAGCCGACGTGGGCGGCGTGGGGCCCCAGGGCTGCGGCGGGGTAGCCGGGAGCCTGCGACGTGAACGCCGAGCTCTGCCCGGGGGAGAGGTCGTGGGCGCCGGCGTTGAGCTTGAAGGCTCCCATGTGCGCCGCCGCCGAGTCCACGAAGCCGTTCTGCGCCGCCAGGCTCAGCTCCCGGTCCTGCATCTCGGCGGCCGAGTGGTGGTGGTGGTGGTGCCGGGCGAACGTGCCCACGCCGAGGGCCGGGAACTGCGGGCCGGCGTCCAGCAGCATGGTCCGCGCCGGGCACGGCCACGGGGAGCCGGGCGCGGGCTCCGGCGGGGCTCCGGGGACCAGGGCGCCGGGGCCGGGGCCGCCCTCCCGGTGCGGGGCCGCTTCCCCCCGGCAGCCGCCGCGTCCCCCCCGCCTCCGCCCGCACCGGCCCCGCCGCTGCCGCCGCCGCCGCCGCCGCCGCCGGAGCCGGAGCCGGAGCCGGGCAGCGCAGAGTCCAAAGGCGAGCGGAGCCCAAAGTGTATTAAAGGAGCTGAGGCGGGGGCGGGCAGGGGAGGGGAGGGACGGCGGCGGGGACGAGGGGGGGGCCGGCCGAGCCCCGCCGCTCCCTGCAGCACGCGCGCGCGCGCACACGCGCGCACACGCCGCCTCCCCCCCCTTCCCCTTCCCCTCCTCTCCTCTCCTCTCCTTCCTCCTCCTCCTCCTCCTCCTCCCGCTTTATCCCCCGCCGGCCCCCCGCACGCAGCAAACTTGCAGCCGCGGGTTCCCACGGACGGGAAAGGGACCCGGGGCTGGGGGGGGGGGGGGGGTTGGCGGGGGGGGGAGCGCCGCGAAAGGGGCGTGGGGAAGGGGAAGGGGGGGGGGAAAGGGGGAAAGGGGGGCCCGGGGAGGATTAAAAACAATGGGGGCGGCGGGCGGTGGGGGTGGGGACGGCGGGCAGGGGCGGGCAGGGGCCGCGGAGATGCGCGGAGCGGGGCCGCGGAGTTGCAGCCCCTCTCCGCTCGCCTCTCTCGCTCCTCTCCTCCTCTGTTTATTCCGCCGGGCGCTGCTGAGCCTGCCGCTTTTTATTTTTCTCCCCCTCCCCTCGCCCCCCTTCTCTTTTTTTCCTCCCCCCCCACCCCCCCACCCCCGCCCTTTCTCCCTGCCCAGCCTCTCTCCCTCCTCCCGGACTGGCAGCTCCTCTTCCAACGCCCCCTATAACAGCAGCCCGGGCTCTCTCCCAGCTCCAGCTCATTGGCCCGGGCCGCCCCGTCCATCCGGGCGTCCCCGGTCACCGGCTAATCGCCGAGCGCCGGCCCCGAGCCCTGCCCGCCCCGACGCCCGCCCCGAGCCCCTCCGCTCGCCCCCCGGGGCCGCCCGACCCCCGCCCGGCCCGGCCCGGCTCGGCCCGGCCCCGCACGGAGCTCAGCGGCTCGGCCCCGGGCCCCGCGGAGGCTGCCCGAGGCTTTTGGGGTCGCCCCCCCCCCCGCCCCATAGCGGTGGGGTGGGTGGCGAGGGGTGGGGGGAGTCGCGGGGGGGTTGGCGAGCCACACGCCCGGCAAATATCGATGTGCGTTTGGCCATGCGATCCTGCCTCGGGAGGCAAACAAACAAAGCGAGGGGCTTAAAACATAAACAGGGTACCGTGGTTCTTTATTTTATTTCTCTTTTTTTTTTTTTTTTTAGGTGGTGATGGAGGAACTTGCCCATCCTTCATCCCCTTCCCCCTTTTCAGATCCAGCACATGATCGATAAAGGGACCGAGGGGGGAATGGGATAAAAGTCCCGCTGGCGGTGCAAATAAAATTAAATTGGAAAAAAAAAAAGAAAAGAAAAAAGAATAAAAATCAAAACAGAAGAGGGAACGGGCGCCCGGCTCGTCTGCTCCTTTAAACCACTTGTGCAGGAGCCGGTCTGCGGGTGTTGTGCATCTGAGAGCAGATGCTTTAGGACTTTTCCCTCGTCTCTTCCCTTTCTTTAAAAAGCAACAAAACCCAAAGCAAAACAAAGCACCGAAAACATTAAAAAACCGCCACCCTGCCATTGTTATTTGGAAACCGGATTCTTCCATGGCAGGGATAAAAAAGCGTAGGGCGAGCGCTCACACACACACACAGAGAGCAAACAAGTCCACCTCCCCTCCCCCCAGTAAATATATGTCTGGCCCCTGCTCTGCTTCGGGTTGTGGTGCCTGAAAAATAACCATCGTGGGGCCGGCAATCAAGAGATTAGGGATTTTAAAAAATAAAACGCGGCAGAGTTTTCATTTTTAAAACCTGCCTGCACTTAACCTCGCCTTTCCCTTCCGATCCCCTCCGCGCTTCGCGGAGAAGACCCCAAAACTGCGGGGTTTTTTGTGGGCTTTGGTGGGGCTGGTGTACGAAGCGGGCTGAATCCTCCCTGCGATGTTCTCCTGGCAGCGTTAAAGCCTCCTTCAGGCACGGGCTCGCTCACAAGTGGAACCGTGTCCGGGCAAGATTTTTGCAGCGAGAGGTAGATAGATGATGGATGGATAGATAGATGGATGGGTGGATAGATGGATGGATGGATGGATGGATGGATGGATGGATGGATGGATGGACGGATGGACGGATGGACAGATGGATAGACGGATGGATAGACGGATGGATAGATGGATTGATGGATAGATAGATGGATGGATGGATAGATAGAGATAGATAGATAGATAGATAGATAGATAGATAGATAAAAAGAATGGAAATAACGAAGGAAAATGTAAAGCTGCCCACAGTCTAGGGTGCTTTAAATAGGGTTTCCCCCACCGCTGCCACTAAACAGTTAACCCGCTTCAAAGCCTGTCCGAAAGTGGCTGAAATGCGCCGGTACCGCCCGTGCACTCCCCGAAGCGGGCAGGGTTTCCTGTGGGAGCAGCGCTCGTCCTTCGGACCCGCGAGGGGCACCAGCAGACGAGCTGGATGTCAGCGCGGGGCTGCACCTCCGTGCCAGCAGCCCTCCGCTGCGCAGCACCGTGCGGCCGGTGTGCTCCCCGTACCGCCCCTTCCCGGGCTGCAGCTCCGGGGCACACGGAGCATTTGCTGTCCTCGTCCCGGCTCCCGGGGACAGACCGCGGACAAATTTCGGTTTTCCTTCCCCGAAAGGTTCCCGAGGCGGAGAGGTGCCTCCTCCGCTGCCGGGCATGGCGAGAGCCCACGGTGGAGAGGGGGAAGCTCGGTCGGCTGTCCGTGTGCCTCCAGATCAGGGGAAAAATCAGGCGGACAAGCAGCCCTTTGCGGACACCTTTTTTTTTTTTTTTTTTTTCCACGCGAGAAAAAATTAAAAGAAGTTAGTACATCTCAGATTAGAAAGGAACCCGAGATGCCCAGGGAACATTCCTAATGAAAAATATTGTTTTAGAAAGAAAAAAAAAAATGATGAACGTTCATACAAATACCTACCTTCTAGACTTCCCCTCGTTATTTTTTTTCCTTTCTTTCTTTCTTTCTTTCTTTCCTTTCTTTCTTTTCTTTCT
>NW_028153693.1:0-76075 GCF_964211835.1 Anser anser
CTCTGCGCCGGATTTCAGAAACTCTAGCAACATCCCCTGCAGTAGTCAGCACTTTTCCCTAAAAACCCCTTTGTTCTCTTATCACCTAGACCCGGGCCTCGATGTTAACCCTTCAAATCCCTTAGTGACACGAATTGCTGGACCATTCCTTACAAAAGGAAGGATAAAATATGTAGAGGAGCAATGGCACACGCGAAAGCCCAGCGCCACGGGCAGAGGCAGCGAAGGTTGACGGCAGAACAGTGCTCGGTTTGAACACGGAGAGGGAAAGCGAGGGGAAGGTGGCCGAAGCCGGTCGCAGTCTCTGAGCTCTCCTCCTCCTGATTGTTTTCTCTCAAAGCCATTTCTGTCTGTGTGCGGGCACCCGGAGCCGGCAGAAGTCCCCGTGAAGTCCTTCGGCAGGACGGAGGGCTGCGTGGGCTCCAGTGAGAGAGGGAGTTAGGAGACTCTTATCAAGTAGAGATAGAGCGCTGACAGCGTTAAACTAGGATGCTACTTAGCGTCTTTGCTAACTATGGTGCATTGTGCCAATTAACTAAAGCAAGAAGCCTTGGGCCCCTTACCAAGGTCAGTCTCCTAATAAGAGAGCGAGCCTATCTTAAGAAACTGGGAGAAACTGGTCCTGCAGGTGGACAAGAGCCAAGGAGCAACTGAGTCTGTGCAAAGACAAGAGGTCAACTAGCGGTGACGAGGAAGAGTCATCAATCTTCATGCCCACGACCTCCCGTGCTGCCCAGCGCTGAATAAACATACCTACTTTACAATCTCACTGATTGTGGAGTCCCTTTTCCGCAAGTCACTAGCAGCGGTTTCTTCCGCAGAGGTTTTCCCAGAGCCGCTTCAAAGCTTCCCTCGCGGAGCTGGGGCGTCGCAGGGGGTCGTCAAAGCACGCACGCGCACACACACGCACACGCACACACACACACACAGGCGTTGTTGTCCAAACAGAAAGTATTTACAACAAATTCGACAAGCGGTTTTCCTCTGCCAGCAGCAAATGCCTGAGGGCCCCTACAGCTTCACAAATCATAGCACAAAGAGCCTAAAGTTCCTCTAAAATTTAGGGAAGTGATTCAAAATAGATCTGCTAGGGGAAAACGATCACTGGCGGCAGGGTACACAATACACGCGAGTCTCAGCTCTCCTCCGCAGGGTCAGTGCCCACGCCCAAGTGCAACGCTGATGGCACCCGAACATTTGCTGTAGCAGGCAGCAGAGCCAGCAGCTCAGGGGAGCAATTTTAAAAACCAGGAGGCACTTAAACCAACCCTTAATTGACCCAGTTACTGCAGGAGAGTCCCGACTACTCGCCCTGGAGTCCTACTGTCACCAGCAAAAAGCACCAACCAAAGCTTGGGGGAACTTTGGTACAGCACAAGAGAAGGGAGTGGGGGTAGCGTAGCCGTATCGCAGAGCTGCTGCTTTTCACACCATTTTATCATCCCTGATAATTGAAAGTAAGGCCGGGTGGGCTGACCCCACCACCACCACTCCTGGCAGCATGTTTGGTCCACAACGCTAGAATAATTATTTTGCTCCCTCCCGCCCCTACAGCTTCATCATCTGAAAAGATTACAGTCAAAACAATGGCATACACAAATTAAAGTCAAGAGTTGATGTTATAAATGACTGGGTCCCAAATAGGATTACAATCAAAGTTTACAATTTATTAAATGAATAGAGGCAAGCAAACAGCGCTGGGTGCGCCGGGAGTCTCTGCTCCACCAGGACGCACACCTGTTACGTAAGGCGGCTGGTTTTTATGCTCCTAGGCTAATACATATTCATTACTACTTCTAGAAGAGGCAGGGTTATTATAATTGGTTTCCCGAATCCGAAGTCCTCCCAGGTGCGCCTGCTTATCAGTCTCTGTTAGTTTCTCGGGGGCCGCTCGGACAGGGAGGCTCATATTCTTCCTCCTTATCTAGTGGTCTCTTGGCCGGCTGTCAGAAGTTACTGCACGTCCGTGCAAAGTCAGCAGTTTTTCTCTGAAGAAATCCCTTTGTTCTCTTCTCGCCTAAACCCAGGCCTCGATGTTAACCCTTCACACCCCTTAGTGGCACGAATTGCTGGACTATTCCTTACAATTCCTCCCTTTTTTTTTTTTTAATATCATCAATTCGTGTCTCTTCTTCAACTTTTGTTAGTAGCAGTTGGATTTCATCAGTCAGTTCTCGGGGTGTCCATTTCTTAAGCATCATTATCGACACATCACCTTTTCTCTCCCAAAGTCATCACAAACTGGGTGCTATTTATTATCCGCCGTATCAACAACGTAAAGCAAGGTATCATACAAGGTATAAACAATAATGTCATTACACCACATAAAAATAAAAATAGCATCCTTTTAACCCATGGTCCACCGGGCAACCATGAAAAGAAATCCCAATCCATACCCTTCCAAGTTTGTACTGGGACGTGGGCTAGCTTTTTAATTTCTTTTGTTATCTGCTTAACCACTTTTCCATTATCATCAATTTGTAAACAACAATTAGAATCGTTCAGTTTTCCACACACTCCCCCTTCTTCTGCTAGTAAATAGTCTAAGACCATTCTACGTTGAAAGATAGCATTCCTCATCTGAGTGGATTGATCAGCCAGAAGATCCAAGGTCGTCGCTGTTTAATTGGTTACAACTTCGAGGATAGCTTGCGACCTAATTATTCGGTTCAAATTATAAATAGGTTCTCGGGCTCCTGATACCAACTCATTCGGGTTCCAGGTAGCTGGCCCATAATGCTGTATGATTCTTTCAGGAGGCCATTCATCCTTTCCCCATTTTTGGGCACTATCCCCGGATAAGGAAGTATCAATAGATCGTTTTACTCTGTTCAGGTCATCATATAATCTTATTCCTAAATGATTTCCTTGTGTTTGTGACAATAAAAAGAACAAGGGTCTTATGTACCCCCCATAGCATATTCCCGACCAGTTTCCAGGTAGCCTCTTGTAAGCATGTTTGCCACACACCCAATAATGTCCCTTTAGGGCCCACGTCGTTTGGAAAAGGACCATCCCATCCATCTTTACCCTTTGGGGCGTGATAATACAGAGTGTCCTTGTTACCGAGTGGTCCTGTTACAATGTCTGCCCCGTTTGTACTCGTATATGCACGCTTCCAAGCTCCCACGTTGGGTTTCCACTTACAGTCACAATTCAGTTCTCTTTGGCGACCTGTCATATTATAAGCCTTTTTCGCCGTCCAATCTTGAGAGTGTGGGAAGCGCCTTCAATCAGGGGGTTGGGCCCGCTTTCAGAGCTTGTGTTACCATTCAGCCCTTCAGGGTGATCCAGCTCCTGGAAAAACTAATCACAATTTTATTATGGGTTTAAAAGGTTCTCATGTTATTTTTCTCAGGACAAACTGATCTTGGTGTGGGAGAAGTCCGGTCGAGGCACTCTCACTCGGCGGTCAATACCCATAGGGGTTGCCTCCCTCGGTAGACCATACACGCCGCAGTGGAGGGTCCTACCCCGGTCTTGCCTTCTCCCTTTCCTCCCTTCAGCCTTGTCCTCTTTATCCAGTGCCCTTAATTCATGCAGAACCTCATTGCTGGGATATCAGTTCCTCTTTAGTCTCAGTTTCAGTTCCCCAGGAGTGGACTCAACCCTCCAGGCTTCGGTAGTTATTGGTCCTTTTATTCTGGATGCGTGGGTCCAACCCCTTCTTGCTGTTCTCACAGCTGTTTCAGTAGTAAGTAAAACAAGGTACAGTCCCTCCCATCGGGGGTTCAATGATTCTTCTCTCCAGGTTTTTATTAAGACCTTGTCTCCTGGTTGTATTTTATGAATAGCAAATCCTAAAGGTGGTGTCTGAGTCATCATCCCAACTTCTCTTATCTCCTGTAATCTCCTTCCAATGGTAATTATGTATTTCTGGATACTATGATCCTCAACTACATTGTTCCCTAGGGGCATCCCTTGAGAATAAGGCATACCATATAACGTTTCATATGATGATAATCCAGTCTCACTGTGTGGTTTAGTTCTTATGTTTAAAAGTGCCAATGGTAAGCATTTCGTCCAGGGCAGCTGTGTCTCGATCATTAACTTAGCCAATTGTTGTTTTATTGTTTGATTCATCCTTTCTACTTTCCCTGAGCTTTGTGGGTGCCACGGAGTGTGGTATTCCCACTGAATACCTTTCAAGGGGTACATCCTTCAAATCTTTGTGGCTGGCGTATGTTCGATTATTTGCACACAACTGTGTTCCAACGGTCCTTCTTCTGGAACAGTTCCTAGAAATACTGCTGGATATAACAGGTTAGTCGTTTTCAAGGTTATGTCATCTTGTTCAGTTAGGATTGCCTGATATTTCATCATCCAGCTGGGTGATAACCAGTGCCCCCCCCCCCCCCCTTTGTTCCAAAACGGTTGTTACCATATGTGGTCCAAAAACTTCAATACGTTTTCCCATTTGAAGGCAAATAATTTTCTACTATCTTTATCAAGAGGTATGCAAAAGAAGGCATCCTTTAAATCTATCACGGTAAACCATTTATATTTCCCTTTCACAGATGTTAACAATGTGTAAGGATTAGCTACTACCGGGTGAATATCCTTTGTTATTTCATTTATTGCTCTAAGATCTTGTACAAATCTATACTCGCCATTCGGCTTCTTTACTGGAAAAATTGGAGTATTGTATTCCGATTTACATTCTTCCAGAATCTGATATTTGAGAAATTTGTCAATAATTTTCACCATTCCCATGCCTAGCTTCTATCTTAAGTGGATATTGTTTGATTCGAACAGGTTTGGCTCCTTCCTTTAATTCCACCTTTACCGGTTGTGCCAGTTTCGACTTCCCTGGTACATCTGTTTCCCGTACTGTTGCTATAACTGCATTTTCTACTTCTCTTGGAATATTAACAAAGGGTTTATCTTTGATCATTAGGATTTGGCCTACTTTGGACTCAGGTACCTTCATTATTAATTCTCCATCCTCAAAGGTTATTGTTGCATCTAATTTGGCTAATAGATCCCGTCCAAAGAGTGGCATCGGGCATTCTGGTACATACTAAAATTTATGGGTTAGTTCCTCACCCCCAAAACGCAAATCAAGGGGTCGTAAGAATGACCATTCTTCCTCTTTCCCTGTGGCTCCAATTATTGTAGTTGTCTTAGTTCCTAATCGTCCTTTTAAACTATTTAACACTGAATATGTTGCTCCTATTACATTTACAGCCTAATTAACACAGAGAAAGAAGCTCCCATAACCAACAAAAAATTCAAGCCTCTGTCTTCGTTTCCTAGCTTTATTTCAACTAGTGGACCTGCTAGGGTAGATGCCCCAGGTCCCCATCATTCCTGACTGTTGTTTGTCCTGCAGCCTAAGACAATTTCTTTCTGATATCAGGGGCTGATTGCCCTGGAAAGAGGTTAGCCAGTTGCCTCTCTCTCTCTCTTTTTTTTTTTTTTTTTTTTTTTAAGCCAGGTCCATTTTTTTTTTTTTCATTGCATTTCAAAGTTGGTCCAGAAATTCAAAAATTCCGTAAATTCCATAGGGGTTTCTTTTGGACCTTGTTGGAACAGATTCTCAATTCCCAATAGCCAATTTAACCAGATTTTAGTATTTACATAATTTCCGGGGTGATTAGGGTCTCAGTGAGGGGGTCGCTCAGGGGAATGCAATCGTTGAAAGTTCCCTGAGCGGTCCCATTGGCAATCTGAGCTCACACAGGAACTCAGGTTGTTTCAAGAGTTAGCTGCTTTTCTGTTTCCACGACAACTCTCTCGGACCCATCATGGTCCCTCCGCCCCAGAGGGCTCACACCGTGATTTTGAGATCTCAGCCTCGGGTTGAGGCGGAACTATCAGAATTCCTACATCCTCTTTCCCTGCTCATTCAGCATCAAAATGCTCTGTTAAATACTACATGCCACACAACCTTTAACACCTTCAACAATCCTTTTAACACTTCCTTTATCTTTCTCCAGCCCGTACTTTTCTAATGCCAACACCAAAGGCTCAGTCAGGGGCCAACTTAATTCCAAACCTTTTCCCTCCAACATGCTGAAACAACATATCACTATACAACATTTCATCCTATTTTCCTTCTCTCCTCAAAAACATTAATTGCAAGACACTGTTATAGTCGATTGATCCATAAAGTGGCCATTTAGTTTATATAGTGGCCACCATTGATTGCAATACTTAGTGAAAGTCCTCTTGCTTTCTGTGCCCCCATTTCTAACAATATCCTTCCAATGTGCCAATATGCACCCGAGGAGGCTTTTTTTTTTTTTTTTGGACGTCTTTGTTTTGGATTTTACCCATTTCCTTGATTTCCCATTCCCTTTTATTTATTTATATTAGTTACTGTCCCTTGTTTCAATTTCCACGCAAACCATTTTATTGCAGGTTTTTACTATCTTTTCCTAATCTTCTTCCCAAATGTCCCAATTCTCTGGGATTAAACTCTTCTTTCCACATACAAACTTTACTATTTCAGATTATTAATGAGCCCCATTCCAATCATAAATCCGCAGGACTTCGGAAAAACACCTGAAGCACTCAGCCTTCTGTCTTCTAGACAAACAATAACACCTTTTCCACAAAATTTACATTTCAATAAGACCGAATTTCAAGCCAAATGCTAATTTTTCTCATGCACTTTGTTAGTAAGCCTACACAAAACAAGGAATCACTCCTGTGTATCCGTCAAGATGGGGGTTTAAAAAGGTATTGAGGCCTAAATAAATTCGCTCTCCCCCTTCTTACCGAATTCCCAGGGCTCAGGCCCGAACCACCAAAGAAGTGACTCTCCGTTCTACCACTTTGATAATCAGTCAGCCCCTCTCCCCCGATACTTGGGAAACTGACCGAACACCACCGCGAATATAGCCAAACTTCTAAACTGTTACTTAGATAATGCTCCCACCTTCCTCCTTGACACAGTCAAAACACTTAAGAACAAAACAGGATTACAAGATGCACCACCGGGGGTGGATTGTTAGGATATAGAGGTGGTAGGTTATCCAATGACTCCCATTCATCATCTTTTTCTTTTTCCTTTTTTTTTTTTATTTTTTATTTTTTATTTTTTTGTTCTCTTCTTCGTCAAACTTCTCGTCTGCTTTTAGTGTAAATATTGAGGCTGGAAAAGGACGTGAGATCCTGATCCATAATCCTGCATAATCACTTTCCTCCTGGCTAAAAGGTTCCTTTGAATTAACATGTATATTTAAGGCCTGGCAAACCCAGTCTTCAAAGGATCCGAAAACGGGCCAAAAGACATGTGGTCTTAAAGGCTCCTTTGGCCATTCTGTCATACAATACTGAACCATTTTTAATTTACTTTTTCCCTTTTCCGGGGCCCCTATCGTTCCAATTTCTAATCATTATCCCTAATGGACTTTCTGGTGGTATGTCTGGTAATTTGCTCCCTTTTCTCTGGTCCCGGGTCTTCAATTTTGTCTGACCCATCTAGGAATTTTACTGTGGCAATTCCTACAGCCCTTGGTTGCCTTAGTGAGAGTGTCTTGCAGGGGGTTTAGGACCTATCACCCACCCACGAATCCTATAGGAATCGCTTCGGTCCTTCACCGGCCAAGTCCCTCGCGGGAGATTGGAACCGCGGTTAGAAGACCTCCACAATCGCTTCGGAACTACGTTCCGTCTCAGTCACACTCTCACACACACAGGCAACCAAAACCCACCCAACCGAACGGTATACGCCTTAAATACTTACGACTCCGTCGTCTTCGTTCGGATCTTCGCGCGCAGAATTACGGGCAAAATATAGTGCTGCAGCCGGCAAAGGGAGCTCATAAAAAAATCTAAATCTTTGCTTGCCCTTATTCAGGTTCAAGATGGCATTAGCCCCGACCTGACTCGAACAGGAGCCACCAAATGGTGGGGGCGCCCCTCCTAGATCAAGTCAGAATTCAGGAACCAAGACCATCCCGGACGAACCCCAATTGTTATAAATGACTGGGTCCCAAATAGGATTACAATCAAAGTTTACAATTTATTAAATGAATAGAGGCAAGCAAACAGCGCTGGGTGCGCCGGGAGTCTCTGCTCCACCAGGACGCACACCTGTTACGTAAGGCGGCTGGTTTTTATGCTCCTAGGCTAATACATATTCATTACTACTTCTAGAAGAGGCAGGGTTATTATAATTGGTTTCCCGAATCCGAAGTCCTCCCAGGTGCGCCTGCTTATCAGTCTCTGTTAGTTTCTCGGGGGCCGCTCGGACAGGGAGGCTCATATTCTTCCTCCTTATCTAGTGGTCTCTTGGCCGGCTGTCAGAAGTTACTGCACGTCCGTGCAAAGTCAGCAGTTTTTCTCTGAAGAAATCCCTTTGTTCTCTTCTCGCCTAAACCCAGGCCTCGATGTTAACCCTTCACACCCCTCAGTGGCACAAATTGCTGGACTATTCCTTACAGTTGACATAGTAACTCCGGGATTTGGGTATCAACTGTCCGAGAAATCAGAACACCCAGGCTTCACAATGTGCCCAACATCGAGCTGTGCCAAGGGGGGGCGGAAGGAAGAAGCTTTCCGTTTAAGCCTTCAGAGCATCGCTCCATCACTACGTCAATTCACAGCCACCACAGCGTGCCGATGGACATCTTTCTGTGCCAAAAGAAACAAGTGCTTTGTCCTCTTGATATCAAAGGTAGCCACCTATAGTTACGGAACCATGCACAAGACCTTAACTCTGACCAGCAGGAAAACTTAGGACAACTGAGTGCAGATCCTGCCAATTTCTACCAGTTCTAACTGTGCTTTAAGTCTCATTGCAAAGCCTCAGTTAGAAAAAAGATCACCTCAGGGTATCCAACAAGAAGAAGAGTTGTTTTCTTTTTTTTTTTTTTTTTTTTTTTCAATATACCATAGGACTATGCAGTTCAATCATCAATCATCTTGGAAAGCTCAAGGAGGAGGTCATCCTCATCCTTCCCTGGGTCCAAGTCGAGCTCGGCTTCCAGTATGCCGTCTGAGAGTTCCCAAAGTAGCGTCTCTAAATCCTCGTCTACAGATACGGGCGCGTTGCCTGTGGAACTCAGCCGGCGTGTCCTTGCTTCTTCTAGCTGGGAAGAAGCTGAAGTCGAGCTTGAGAACTCCATTGGCTCCACGGATTCTGCCTGGCTTCCAAGATGTGCTTCAGGTCTTGGCAGAGCAAGGAAGAGAACAATCAGTATATGCCATTTCTTAACGGGAAATCCCTTTTCTGCAAACCGGCTCTTAAAACCGTAGCCAACCCCTCCTGCACTTCAATCTTACCCAGGGATTGTTATTCAATTAACCCAGGGCTACATTTAGAGCCCAATATATTAGCAGGTACATTTTTCAGTTTGGGGGTTTCTCTGTGAAGCCAGAGCACCCGGAGTCTAGCAAAGATGGGAAACCAACATGGCCTCCCGGAAGCCCAGTGTCCGAGAACTACATCTCCCGGCATGCTCTGGGAAAACAATATGGACTCCCGGAAACCCGGTGGCCAAGAACTACATTTCCCAGCACTCCCCAGAAAATTGAGCCTCGCAGCGTGCCGTAGGACGCCATTTTTTGCTCTGTTACATTACCGGTTTCGTGTTTATGGAGGGTTTTCCCGCCGTTTTGGGGGGTTTCCCCTCAATTTCGGGTTTTCAGCTCTCCATTTCAGAGTTCTTCCCCGCAATTTTGGGGTTCCTTCCCCTAATTTGGTGCTTCGCCCCCCCCCCACTTTTGGGGTTCCCCCTCCATTTTGGGGATTCCCCCCAGTTCCAAGCCCCCCACAATTTTGGAGGCCCCCACCATCCTTTCTTGGCCTGCCACCCTAATATTAAGGTTCTTTCCCCCAATGTTGGGGTTCTCACCACATGTTTGAGGTTCCTTCCCTTAATTTGGGGCTTAGCTCCCCGGGATCTGGGGCTTTAACTCCAATTTTGAGGGTCCCCCCCAAGTTTGGGGATTCCTCCCCAGGTCTGGGGGGGGTCCACATTCAATTCTGGAATTTCACACTTCCATTTAAGTCTTCTTCCCCCCAGTTTGGGGGTTCACCCACCCAATTTTGGGGGTTCCTCCCCTAATTTGGGGGGGACACAACCGATTGTAGAGTCCCCCACCCTCCTTTTTTGGGTTCCCCCCTAATATTAAAAGTTCTTCCGCCCAATTTTGGGGGACCCCACAATTTTGACGTTCCTTCCCCTAACTTGGGGCTTCAACCCTTCAATTTTGGGGGGGGCTCCCACCCTCTTATTTTGGCCTTCCGCCCTAATATTAGGCCTAACCCCTAAGAACCTTGACCCCTAACGCTATGGCAACCACGGATCTAACCCTAACCCCTACCCCAACAAACCCTAGAAACCCTAACCCTAAAAACCCTTACAGCCCTAACCCGATAAAATTTACCACACTAAACCCCTGAAGACTGTTCTGGGGGGTCCACATTCAATTCTGGAATTTCACACTTCCATTTAAGTGTTCTGCCCCCCCAATATGGGGGTTCGCCCACCCAATTTTGGGGGTTCCTCCCCTAATTGGGGGGGACACAACCAATTTTGGGGGGGACACAACCAATTTTGGGGGGGACACAACCAATTTGGGGGGTCCCCCCAATTTTAGAGTCCCCCACCCTTCTTTTTTGGGTTTCCCCCAATATTAAGAGCTCTTCCGCCCAATTTTGGGGGACCCCACAATTTTGATGTTTCTTCCCCTAAATTGGGGCTTCGACCCTTCAATTTTGGGGGGGGCTCCCCCCTTAGTTTGGCCTTCCACCCTAATATTGGGCCTTAGCCCTAAGAACCCTGACCCCTAACACTACGGCTCCCACGGATCTAACGCTAAGCCCTACCCCAAAAAACCCTAGAAACCCTAACCCTAAAAACCCTTACAGTCCTAACCCGATAAAATTTACCACACTAGACCTACGCCTAAAAGCCCTAACCCTAAAAATTAAGACCCTCTAAAATCCTAACCCAAAACGTAAAGATTCTCAAAGCCCTAACGCTGGAGACCCTAACCTTAAAAAAAAAAAAATAAGACCTTAAAACCCTAACCCTAAATACCTGACCATAACTAAAACCCTAAAAACCCTATCAACACTAAAACCACAAAATACTTTAAAACCTTAACACACTAACCCCCAAACCCTAACCCTTATAACTCCAACCCTAACAACCTTAAAATCCTAACCCTAAACCCTGGAAACCCTAACCCTGAAACCCAACCCTAGTGCCTTAGCCCTGAAACCTTAACACCCTAACACCTTATTAGAAACACTCTGTAACCAATACCATAGGCTCAGGCAAGTATCTCAGTGAGGTAGCATTTTTATTCACGATTGCAATGGCAGGCGTCCCACAAGCCACCTACTAGTTCCATAACACAGTTTATATAATTTTTTTTTTCCTCTCGGTGACCAGGACCCTCCCCAGTTTCCCCATTGACTGGGTAATCCATGTTCACAATCTATCCAGTGCTTCACAGAAAATACACAGCTGCTGGCCTGTTACTAGTCAATTTTATTTTTTTCTTGACTGTTTTCCTCTTTGAGGTGGTAATGTTTCTTACACCGTGATTTCCACCCAATTGCTCTAAGGATTCTGGTTGTCTGCATTTTACAAGGTTGTCTGTTAAGCTTTCTTATCACTGCAAGCATATATCAATACCACCTTCCTTCCCTCTAAACGATGTAACTCTGTGCAAAAACATTTTTATTCCCACAACCTTGATCCCCTTACCCTAAAATCCTTATTCTCTTTAACCCTAACAACTCTAACCACAACCCTAACCCTTCATATCAACCCCCCGACGCTAATGACACTGACTAATGATCCAAACCCCAAACCCCAGGCAACCAACAAAGAAACAGACACAAAGCTGAAAACTACAAAAAAGGCAAAACCCTGGATACAGACCCCAAATCACAAACACGCTACCAAAATGCTACAGAAAAGCCCCAGACGCAGGCCCCAAGCACTACAGCTAGGCCCCAGAAGCTCTAGACACATCCCAAAGCCAAAATGCAATCCCCAAACACTACAGAAAAGCCCCCAAACACCAGACACAGGCTGCAGAAGTCTACAAGCAGGCCCCAGCCACACCCGGATGCAGACCCCAACTGTCCACAAGCAGCTCCCAACCCACCCCCCCCATGAACTGGACCCCCCACCACCACCACCCAGATGCATGCCCCAGGCCCCAGGCCTCAGCCCCAGCCCCCACACCCCAGACTCAGGCCCCAAAGGTGTACAACCAGCTCCCAACTGCCCCCCTCAAAGGGAGGCCCCAAAGCCTGCCAGAGGACCCTAGAGCGTACAAGCAGCTCCCAACCCCCCCGGCACAGGCCCCAACCCCCCCCCAGACACAGGCCCCAAAGGTGTACAAGCAACTCCCCATCCTCCCCAGAGGCACGCCCCAAAGGTGTACAAACAGCCCCAACCCCCCAAGACCCAGACCCCTACAGCGTAGAAGCAGCTCCCAACCCCATGCCCCCAAGGCACATGCCCCAACCCCTCCCCCAAGGCAGGCCCTAACAGTGTACAAGCAGCTCCCACCCCCCCCAAGACGCAGGCCCCAAAGGTGTACAAGCAGGCCCCTACAGTATACAAGCAGCTCACAACCACCCCCCCAAAGGCAGGCCCCAACCCCCTCCAGATGCAAGCCCGAAAGGTTAAAACCAGCTCCAACCCCCCAACCCCCGCCGCGCCCCGCGCAGACGCAGGCCCCAAAGGTGTACAAGCAGTTCCCAACCCCTCCAAGGCAGGCCCCAAAAGTGTACAGGCAGGCCCCTACAGTGTAGAAACGCTCCAACCCCCCCCCTTCCACCTCGAGGGAGGCCCTCCCCCCCCCAGTATACACGAAGCTCCCAACCCCCTCTCAGAGGAATGCCTAAAAAAGTATACAACCAGCTCCTAACACCCCCCCACCCCCCCCCCAAAAGAGGCAGTCCCCAAAGGTGTACAAGCAGGCCCTCAAATCCCTTAGGTGTACAAGCAGGCCCTTCAAATCCCTTAGCCCCTGCGCCAGCTTTATTGGCGAGCAGCGAGGCTGGGGGGGGAGGGGGGCAAGACAGCCTTAAATAAAATACAAATATAAAAAGTGTTATAAATGGCTGTTATAAATCCAAATAGGATTACAATCAAAGTTTACAATTTATTAAACGAATAGAGGCAAGCAAGCAGCGCTGGGTGCGCCAGGAGTCTCTGCTCCCCCAGGACGCACACCTGTTACGTAAGGCGGCTGGTTTTGATGCTCCCAGGCTAATACATATTCATTACTACTTCGAGAAGAGGCAGGGTTATTAGAATTGGTTTCCGGAATCCGAAACCCCTCCCAGGGGCGCCTGCGTACCAGTCTCTGGTGGTCTCTCGGGGCTTGCTCGGGCTGAATGCTGGTTGTCTTCCTCCCAGGCTTTTGTCCTTCAATTGTCCTTCAGCTCCCCCTTCCTCCTCGTTTGGGAGCCTCTGCGCCGGATTTCAGAAACTCTAGCAACATCCCCTGCAGTAGTCAGCACTTTTCCCTAAAAACCCCTTTGTTCTCTTATCACCTAGACCCGGGCCTCGATGTTAACCCTTCAAATCCCTTAGTGACACGAATTGCTGGACCATTCCTTACAAAAGGAAGGATAAAATATGTAGAGGAGCAATGGCACACGCGAAAGCCCAGCGCCGCGGGCAGAGGCAGCGAAGGTTGACGGCAGAACAGTGCTCGGTTTGAACACGGAGAGGGAAAGCGAGGGGAAGGTGGCCGAAGCCGGCCGCAGTCTCTGAGCTCTCCTCCTCCTGATTGTTTTCTCTCAAAGCCATTTCTGTCTGTGTGCGGGCACCCGGAGCCGGCAGAAGTCCCCGTGAAGTCCTTCGGCAGGACGGAGGGCTGCGTGGACTCCAGTGAGAGAGGGAGTTAGGAGAATCTTATCAAGTAGAGATAGAGCGCTGACAGCGTTAAACTAGGATGCTACTTAGCGTCTTTGCTAACTATGGTGCATTGTGCCAATTAACTAAAGCAAGAAGCCTTGGGCCCCTTACCAAGGTCAGTCTCCTAATAAGAGAGCGAGCCTATCTTAAGAAACTGGGAGAAACTGGTCCTGCAGGTGGACAAGAGCCAAGGAGCAACTGAGTCTGTGCAAAGACAAGAGGTCAACTAGCGGTGACGAGGAAGAGTCATCAATCTTCATGCCCACGACCTCCCGTGCTGCCCAGCGCTGAATAAACATACCTACTTTACAATCTCACTGATTGTGGAGTCCCTTTTCCGCAAGTCACTAGCAGCGGTTTCTTCCGCAGAGGTTTTCCCAGAGCCGCTTCAAAGCTTCCCTCGCGGAGCTGGGGCGTCGCAGGGGGTCGTCAAAGCACGCACGCGCACACACACGCACACGCACACACACACACACAGGCGTTGTTGTCCAAACAGAAAGTATTTACAACAAATTCGACAAGCGGTTTTCCTCTGCCAGCAGCAAATGCCTGAGGGCCCCTACAGCTTCACAAATCATAGCACAAAGAGCCTAAAGTTCCTCTAAAATTTAGGGAAATGATTCAAAATAGATCTGCTAGGGGAAAACGATCACTGGCGGCAGGGTACACAATACACGCGAGTCTCAGCTCTCCTCCGCAGGGTCAGTGCCCACGCCCAAGTGCGACGCTGATGGCACCCGAACATTTGCTGTAGCAGGCAGCAGAGCCAGCAGCTCAGGGGAGCAATTTTAAAAACCAGGAGGCACTTAAACCAACCCTTAATTGACCCAGTTACTGCAGGAGAGTCCCGACTACTCGCCCTGGAGTCCTACTGTCACCAGCAAAAAGCACCAACCAAAGCTTGGGGGAACTTTGGTACAGCACAAGAGAAGGGAGTGGGGGTAGCGTAGCCGTATCGCAGAGCTGCTGCTTTTCACACCATTTTATCATCCCTGATAATTGAAAGTAAGGCCGGGTGGGCTGACCCCACCACCACCACTCCTGGCAGCATGTTTGGTCCACAACGCTAGAATAATTATTTTGCTCCCTCCCGCCCCTACAGCTTCATCATCTGAAAAGATTACAGTCAAAACAATGGCATACACAAATAAAAGTCAAGAGTTGACATAGTAACTCCGGGATTTGGGTATCAACTGTCCGAGAAATCAGAACACCCAGGCTTCACAATGTGCCCAACATCGAGCTGTGCCAAGGGGGGCGGAAGGAAGAAGCTTTCCGTTTAAGCCTTCAGAGCATCGCTCCATCACTACGTCAATTCACAGCCACCACAGCGTGCCGATGGACATCTTTCTGTGCCAAAAGAAACAAGTGCTTTGTCCTCTTGATATCAAAGGTAGCCACCTATAGTTACGGAACCATGCACAAGACCTTAACTCTGACCAGCAGGAAAACTTAGGACAACTGAGTGCAGATCCTGCCAATTTCTACCAGTTCCAACTGTGCTTTAAGTCTCATTGCAAAGCCTCAGTTAGAAAAAGGATCACCTCGGGGTATCCAACAAGAAGAAGAGTTGTTTTTTTTTTTTTTTTTTTAATATACCATAGGACTATGCAGTTCAATCATCAATCATCTTGGAAAGCTCAAGGAGGAGGTCATCCTCATCCTTCCCTGGGTCCAAGTCGAGCTCGGCTTCCAGTATGCCGTCTGAGAGTTCCCAAAGTAGCATCTCTAAATCCTCGTCTACAGATACGGGCGCGTTGCCTGTGGAACTCAGCCGGCGTGTCCTTGCTTCTTCTAGCTGGGAAGAAGCTGAAGTCGAGCTTGAGAACTCCATTGGCTCCACGGATTCTGCCTGGCTTCCAAGATGTGCTTCAGGTCTTGGCAGAGCAAGGAAGAGAACAATCAGTATATGCCATTTCTTAACGGGAAATCCCTTTTCTGCAAACCGGCTCTTAAAACCGTAGCCAACCCCTCCTGCACTTCAATCTTACCCAGGGATTGTTATTCAATTAACCCAGGGCTACATTTAGAGCCCAATATATTAGCAGGTACATTTTTCAGTTTGGGGGTTTCTCTGTGAAGCCAGAGCACCCGGAGTCTAGCAAAGATGGGAAACCAACATGGCCTCCCGGAAGCCCAGTGTCCGAGAACTACATCTCCCGGCATGCTCTGGGAAAACAATATGGACTCCCGGAAACCCGGTGGCCAAGAACTACATTTCCCAGCACTCCCCAGAAAATTGAGCCTCGCAGCGTGCCGTAGGACGCCATTTTTTGCTCTGTTACATTACCGGTTTCGTGTTTATGGAGGGTTTTCCCGCCGTTTTGGGGGGTTTCCCCTCAATTTCGGGTTTTCAGCTCTCCATTTCAGAGTTCTTCCCCGCAATTTTGGGGTTCCTTCCCCTAATTTGGTGCTTCGCCCCCCCCCCACTTTTGGGGTTCCCCCTCCATTTTGGGGATTCCCCCCAGTTCCAAGCCCCCCACAATTTTGGAGGCCCCCACCATCCTTTCTTGGCCTGCCACCCTAATATTAAGGTTCTTTCCCCCAATGTTGGGGTTCTCACCACATGTTTGAGGTTCCTTCCCTTAATTTGGGGCTTAGCTCCCCGGGATCTGGGGCTTTAACCCCAATTTTGGGGGTCCCCCCCAAGTTTGGGGATTCCTCCCCAGGTCTGGGGGGGGGTCCACATTCAATTCTGGAATTTCACACTTCCATTTAAGTCTTCTTCCCCCCAATTTGGGGGTTCGCCCACCCAATTTTGGGGGTTCCTCCCCTAATTTGGGGGGGACACAACCGATTGTAGAGTCCCCCACCCTCCTTTTTTGGGTTCCCCCCTAATATTAAAAGTTCTTCCGCCCAATTTTGGGGGACCCCACAATTTTGACGTTCCTTCCCCTAACTTGGGGCTTCAACCCTTCAATTTTGGGGGGGGCTCCCACCCTCTTATTTTGGCCTTCCGCCCTAATATTAGGCCTAACCCCTAAGAACCTTGACCCCTAACGCTATGGCAACCACGGATCTAACCCTAACCCCTACCCCAACAAACCCTAGAAACCCTAACCCTAAAAACCCTTACAGCCCTAACCCGATAAAATTTACCACACTAAACCCCTGAAGACTGTTCTGGGGGGTCCACATTCAATTCTGGAATTTCACACTTCCATTTAAGTGTTCTGCCCCCCCAATATGGGGGTTCGCCCACCCAATTTTGGGGGTTCCTCCCCTAATTGGGGGGACACAACCAATTTTGGGGGGGACACAACCAATTTGGGGGGGGACACAACCAATTTTAGAGTCCCCCACCCTCCTTTTTTGGGTTTCCCCCAATATTAAGAGCTCTTCCGCCCAATTTTGGGGGACCCCACAATTTTGACGTTTCTTCCCCTAAATTGGGGCTTCGACCCTTCAATTTTGGGGGGGGCTCCCCCCTTAGTTTGGCCTTCCACCCTAATATTGGGCCTTAGCCCTAAGAACCCTGACCCCTAACACTACGGCTCCCACGGATCTAACCCTAACCCCTACCCCAAAAAACCCTAGAAACCCTAACCCTAAAAACCCTTACAGTCCTAACCCGATAAAATTTACCACACTAGACCTACGCCTAAAAGCCCTAACCCTAAAAATTAAGACCCTCTAAACCCTAACCCAAAACGTAAAGATTCTCAAAGCCCTAACGCTGGAGACCCTAACCTTAAAAAAAAAAAAATAAGACCTTAAAACCCTAACCCTAAATACCTGACCATAACTAAAACCCTAAGACCCTAACCCTAAAAACCCTATCAACACTAAAACCACAAAATACTTTAAAACCTTAACACACTAACCCCCAAACCCTAACCCTTATAACTCCAACCCTAACAACCTTAAAATCCTAACCCTAAACCCTGGAAACCCTAACCCTGAAACCCAACCCTAGTGCCTTAGCCCTGAAACCTTAACACCCTAACACCTTATTAGAAACACTCTGTAACCAATACCATAGGCTCAGGCAAGTATCTCAGTGAGGTAGCATTTTTATTCACGATTGCAATGGCAGGCGTCCCACAAGCCACCTACTAGTTCCATAACACAGTTTATATAATTTTTTTTTTCCTCTCGGTGACCAGGACCCTCCCCAGTTTCCCCATTGACTGGGTAATCCATGTTCACAATCTATCCAGTGCTTCACAGAAAATACACAGCTGCTGGCCTGTTACTAGTCAATTTTATTTTTTTCTTGACTGTTTTCCTCTTTGAGGTGGTAATGTTTCTTACACCGTGATTTCCACCCAATTGCTCTAAGGATTCTGGTTGTCTGCATTTTACAAGGTTGTCTGTTAAGCTTTCTTATCACTGCAAGCATATATCAATACCACCTTCCTTCCCTCTAAACGATGTAACTCTGTGCAAAAACATTTTTATTCCCACAACCTTGATCCCCTTACCCTAAAATCCTTATTCTCTTTAACCCTAACAACTCTAACCACAACCCTAACCCTTCATATCAACCCCCCGACGCTAATGACACTGACTAATGATCCAAACCCCAAACCCCAGGCAACCAACAAAGAAACAGACACAAAGCTGAAAACTACAAAAAAGGCAAAACCCTGGATACAGACCCCAAATCACAAACACGCTACCAAAATGCTACAGAAAAGCCCCAGACGCAGGCCCCAAGCACTACAGCTAGGCCCCAGAAGCTCTAGACACATCCCAAAGCCAAAATGCAATCCCCAAACACTACAGAAAAGCCCCCAAACACCAGACACAGGCTGCAGAAGTCTACAAGCAGGCCCCAGCCACACCCGGATGCAGACCCCAACTGTCCACAAGCAGCTCCCAACCCACCCCCCCCATGAACTGGACCCCCCACCACCACCACCCAGATGCATGCCCCAGGCCCCAGGCCTCAGCCCCAGCCCCCACACCCCAGACTCAGGCCCCAAAGGTGTACAACCAGCTCCCAACTGCCCCCCTCAAAGGGAGGCCCCAAAGCCTGCCAGAGGACCCTAGAGCGTACAAGCAGCTCCCAACCCCCCCGGCACAGGCCCCAACCCCCCCCCAGACACAGGCCCCAAAGGTGTACAAGCAACTCCCCATCCTCCCCAGAGGCACGCCCCAAAGGTGTACAAACAGCCCCAACCCCCCAAGACCCAGACCCCTACAGCGTAGAAGCAGCTCCCAACCCCATGCCCCCAAGGCACATGCCCCAACCCCTCCCCCAAGGCAGGCCCTAACAGTGTACAAGCAGCTCCCACCCCCCCCCCAGACGCAGGCCCCAAAGGTGTACAAGCAGGCCCCTACAGTATACAAGCAGCTCACAACCACCCCCGCAAAGGCAGGCCCCAACCCCCTCCAGATGCAAGCCCGAAAGGTTAAAACCAGCTCCAACCCCCCAACCCCCCCCGCCCCGCGCAGACGCAGGCCCCAAAGGTGTACAAGCAGTTCCCAACCCCTCCAAGGCAGGCCCCAAAAGTGTACAGGCAGGCCCCTACAGTGTAGAAACGCTCCAACCCCCCCCCTTCCACCTCGAGGGAGGCCCTCCCCCCCCAGTATACACGAAGCTCCCAACCCCCTCTCAGAGGAATGCCTAAAAAAGTATACAAGCAGCTCCTAACACCAACCCCCCCCCCCCAAAAGAGGCAGTCCCCAAAGGTGTACAAGCAGGCCCTCAAATCCCTTAGGTGTACAAGCAGGCCCTTCAAATCCCTTAGCCCCTGCGCCAGCTTTATTGGCGAGCAGCGAGGCTGGGGGGGGAGGGGGGCAAGACAGCCTTAAATAAAATATAAATATAAAAAGTGTTATAAATGGCTGTTATAAATCCAAATAGGATTACAATCAAAGTTTACAATTTATTAAACGAATAGAGGCAAGCAAGCAGCGCTGGGTGCGCCAGGAGTCTCTGCTCCCCCAGGACGCACACCTGTTACGTAAGGCGGCTGGTTTTGATGCTCCCAGGCTAATACATATTCATTACTACTTCGAGAAGAGGCAGGGTTATTAGAATTGGTTTCCGGAATCCGAAACCCCTCCCAGGGGCGCCTGCGTACCAGTCTCTGGTGGTCTCTCGGGGCTTGCTCGGGCTGAATGCTGGTTGTCTTCCTCTCAGGCTTTTGTCCTTCAATTGTCCTTCAGCTCCCCCTTCCTCCTCGTTTGGGAGCCTCTGCGCCGGATTTCAGAAACTCTAGCAACATCCCCTGCAGTAGTCAGCACTTTTCCCTAAAAACCCCTTTGTTCTCTTATCACCTAGACCCGGGCCTCGATGTTAACCCTTCAAATCCCTTAGTGACACGAATTGCTGGACCATTCCTTACAAAAGGAAGGATAAAATATGTAGAGGAGCAATGGCACACGCGAAAGCCCAGCGCCGCGGGCAGAGGCAGCGAAGGTTGACGGCAGAACAGTGCTCGGTTTGAACACGGAGAGGGAAAGCGAGGGGAAGGTGGCCGAAGCCGGCCGCAGTCTCTGAGCTCTCCTCCTCCTGATTGTTTTCTCTCAAAGCCATTTCTGTCTGTGTGCGGGCACCCGGAGCCGGCAGAAGTCCCCGTGAAGTCCTTCGGCAGGACGGAGGGCTGCGTGGGCTCCAGTGAGAGAGGGAGTTAGGAGAATCTTATCAAGTAGAGATAGAGCGCTGACAGCGTTAAACTAGGATGCTACTTAGCGTCTTTGCTAACTATGGTGCATTGTGCCAATTAACTAAAGCAAGAAGCCTTGGGCCCCTTACCAAGGTCAGTCTCCTAATAAGAGAGTGAGCCTGTCTTAAGAAACTGGGAGAAACTGGTCCTGCAGATGGACAAGAGCCAAGGAGCAACTGAGTCTGTGCAAAGACAAGAGGTCAACTAGCGGTGACGAGGAAGAGTCATCAATCTTCATGCCCACGACCTCCCGTGCTGCCCAGCGCTGAATAAACATACCTACTTTACAATCTCACTGATTGTGGAGTCCCTTTTCCGCAAGTCACTAGCAGCGGTTTCTGCCACAGAGGTTTTCCCAGAGCCGCTTCAAAGCTTCCCTCGCGGAGCTGGGGCATCGCAGGGGGTCGTCAAAGCACGCACACACACACACACACACACACACACACACACAGGCGTTGTTGTCCAAACAGAAAGTATTTACAACAAATTCGACAAGCGGTTTTCCTCTGCCAGCAGCAAATGCCTGAGGGCCCCTACAGCTTCACAAATCATAGCACAAAGAGCCTAAAGTTCCTCTAAAATTTAGGGAAATGATTCAAAATAGATCTGCTAGGGGAAAACGATCACTGGCGGCAGGGTACACAATACACGCGAGTCTCAGCTCTCCTCCGCAGGGTCAGTGCCCACGCCCAAGTGCGACGCTGATGGCACCCGAACATTTGCTGTAGCAGGCAGCAGAGCCAGCAGCTCAGGGGAGCAATTTTAAAAACCAGGAGGCACTTAAACCAACCCTTAATTGACCCAGTTACTGCAGGAGAGTCCCGACTACTCGCCCTGGAGTCCTACTGTCACCAGCAAAAAGCACCAACCAAAGCTTGGGGGAACTTTGGTACAGCACAAGAGAAGGGAGTGGGGGTAGCGTAGCCGTATCGCAGAGCTGCTGCTTTTCACACCATTTTATCATCCCTGATAATTGAAAGTAAGGCCGGGTGGGCTGACCCCACCACCACCACTCCTGGCAGCATGTTTGGTCCACACCGCTAGAATAATTATTTTGCTCCCTCCCGCCCCTACAGCTTCATCATCTGAAAAGATTACAGTCAAAACAATGGCATACACAAATAAAAGTCAAGAGTTGACATAGTAACTCCGGGATTTGGGTATCAACTGTCCGAGAAATCAGAACACCCAGGCTTCACAATGTGCCCAACATCGAGCTGTGCCAAGGGGGGCGGAAGGAAGAAGCTTTCCGTTTAAGCCTTCAGAGCATCGCTCCATCACTACGTCAATTCACAGCCACCACAGCGTGCCGATGGACATCTTTCTGTGCCAAAAGAAACAAGTGCTTTGTCCTCTTGATATCAAAGGTAGCCACCTATAGTTACGGAACCATGCACAAGACCTTAACTCTGACCAGCAGGAAAACTTAGGACAACTGAGTGCAGATCCTGCCAATTTCTACCAGTTCCAACTGTGCTTTAAGTCTCATTGCAAAGCCTCAGTTAGAAAAAGGATCACCTCGGGGTATCCAACAAGAAGAAGAGTTGTTTTTTTTTTTTTTTTTTTTAATATACCATAGGACTATGCAGTTCAATCATCAATCATCTTGGAAAGCTCAAGGAGGAGGTCATCCTCATCCTTCCCTGGGTCCAAGTCGAGCTCGGCTTCCAGTATGCCGTCTGAGAGTTCCCAAAGTAGCATCTCTAAATCCTCGTCTACAGATACGGGCGCGTTGCCTGTGGAACTCAGCCGGCGTGTCCTTGCTTCTTCTAGCTGGGAAGAAGCTGAAGTCGAGCTTGAGAACTCCATTGGCTCCACGGATTCTGCCTGGCTTCCAAGATGTGCTTCAGGTCTTGGCAGAGCAAGGAAGAGAACAATCAGTATATGCCATTTCTTAACGGGAAATCCCTTTTCTGCAAACCGGCTCTTAAAACCGTAGCCAACCCCTCCTGCACTTCAATCTTACCCAGGGATTGTTATTCAATTAACCCAGGGCTACATTTAGAGCCCAATATATTAGCAGGTACATTTTTCAGTTTGGGGGTTTCTCTGTGAAGCCAGAGCACCCGGAGTCTAGCAAAGATGGGAAACCAACATGGCCTCCCGGAAGCCCAGTGTCCGAGAACTACATCTCCCGGCATGCTCTGGGAAAACAATATGGACTCCCGGAAACCCGGTGGCCAAGAACTACATTTCCCAGCACTCCCCAGAAAATTGAGCCTCGCAGCGTGCCGTAGGACGCCATTTTTTGCTCTGTTACATTACCGGTTTCGTGTTTATGGAGGGTTTTCCCGCCGTTTTGGGGGGTTTCCCCTCAATTTCGGGTTTTCAGCTCTCCATTTCAGAGTTCTTCCCCGCAATTTTGGGGTTCCTTCCCCTAATTTGGTGCTTCGCCCCCCCCCCCCCCCACTTTTGGGGTTCCCCCTCCATTTTGGGGATTCCCCCCAATTCCAAGCCCCCCACAATTTTGGAGGCCCCCACCATCCTTTCTTGGCCTGCCACCCTAATATTAAGGTTCTTTCCCCCAATGTTGGGGTTCTCACCACATGTTTGAGGTTCCTTCCCTTAATTTGGGGCTTAGCTCCCCGGGATCTGGGGCTTTAACCCCAATTTTGGGGGTCCCCCCCAAGTTTGGGGATTCCTCCCCAGGTCTGGGGGGGGTCCACATTCAATTCTGGAATTTCACACTTCCATTTAAGTCTTCTTCCCCCCAATTTGGGGGTTCGCCCACCCAATTTTGGGGGTTCCTCCCCTAATTTGGGGGGGACACAACCGATTGTAGAGTCCCCCACCCTCCTTTTTTGGGTTCCCCCCTAATATTAAAAGTTCTTCCGCCCAATTTTGGGGGACCCCACAATTTTGACGTTCCTTCCCCTAACTTGGGGCTTCAACCCTTCAATTTTGGGGGGGGCTCCCACCCTCTTATTTTGGCCTTCCGCCCTAATATTAGGCCTAACCCCTAAGAACCTTGACCCCTAACGCTATGGCAACCACGGATCTAACCCTAACCCCTACCCCAACAAACCCTAGAAACCCTAACCCTAAAAACCCTTACAGCCCTAACCCGATAAAATTTACCACACTAAACCCCTGAAGACTGTTCTGGGGGGTCCACATTCAATTCTGGAATTTCACACTTCCGTTTAAGTGTTCTGCCCCCCCAATATGGGGGTTCGCCCACCCAATTTTGGGGGTTCCTCCCCTAATTGGGGGGACACAACCAATTTTGGGGGGGACACAACCAATTTGGGGGGGGACACAACCAATTTGGGGGGGGACACAACCAATTTTAGAGTCCCCCACCCTCCTTTTTTGGGTTTCCCCCAATATTAAGAGCTCTTCCGCCTAATTTTGGGGGACCCCACAATTTTGACGTTTCTTCCCCTAAATTGGGGCTTCGACCCTTCAATTTTGGGGGGGGCTCCCCCCTTAGTTTGGCCTTCCACCCTAATATTGGGCCTTAGCCCTAAGAACCCTGACCCCTAACACTACGGCTCCCACGGATCTAACCCTAACCCCTACCCCAAAAAACCCTAGAAACCCTAACCCTAAAAACCCTTACAGTCCTAACCCGATAAAATTTACCACACTAGACCTACGCCTAAAAGCCCTAACCCTAAAAATTAAGACCCTCTAAACCCTAACCCAAAACGTAAAGATTCTCAAAGCCCTAACGCTGGAGACCCTAACCTTAAAAAAAAAAAAAATAAGACCTTAAAACCCTAACCCTAAATACCTGACCATAACTAAAACCCTAAGACCCTAACCCTAAAAACCCTATCAACACTAAAACCACAAAATACTTTAAAACCTTAACACACTAACCCCCAAACCCTAACCCTTATAACTCCAACCCTAACAACCTTAAAATCCTAACCCTAAACCCTGGAAACCCTAACCCTGAAACCCAACCCTAGTGCCTTAGCCCTGAAACCTTAACACCCTAACACCTTATTAGAAACACTCTGTAACCAATACCATAGGCTCAGGCAAGTATCTCAGTGAGGTAGCATTTTTATTCACGATTGCAATGGCAGGCGTCCCACAAGCCACCTACTAGTTCCATAACACAGTTTATATAATTTTTTTTTTCCTCTCGGTGACCAGGACCCTCCCCAGTTTCCCCATTGACTGGGTAATCCATGTTCACAATCTATCCAGTGCTTCACAGAAAATACACAGCTGCTGGCCTGTTACTAGTCAATTTTATTTTTTTCTTGACTGTTTTCCTCTTTGAGGTGGTAATGTTTCTTACACCGTGATTTCCACCCAATTGCTCTAAGGATTCTGGTTGTCTGCATTTTACAAGGTTGTCTGTTAAGCTTTCTTATCACTGCAAGCATATATCAATACCACCTTCCTTCCCTCTAAACGATGTAACTCTGTGCAAAAACATTTTTATTCCCACAACCTTGATCCCCTTACCCTAAAATCCTTATTCTCTTTAACCCTAACAACTCTAACCACAACCCTAACCCTTCATATCAACCCCCCGACGCTAATGACACTGACTAATGATCCAAACCCCAAACCCCAGGCAACCAACAAAGAAACAGACACAAAGCTGAAAACTACAAAAAAGGCAAAACCCTGGATACAGACCCCAAATCACAAACACGCTACCAAAATGCTACAGAAAAGCCCCAGACGCAGGCCCCAAGCACTACAGCTAGGCCCCAGAAGCTCTAGACACATCCCAAAGCCAAAATGCAATCCCCAAACACTACAGAAAAGCCCCCAAACACCAGACACAGGCTGCAGAAGTCTACAAGCAGGCCCCAGCCACACCCGGATGCAGACCCCAACTGTCCACAAGCAGCTCCCAACCCACCCCCCCCATGAACTGGACCCCCCCCCACCACCACCCAGATGCATGCCCCAGGCCCCAGGCCTCAGCCCCAGCCCCCACACCCCAGACTCAGGCCCCAAAGGTGTACAACCAGCTCCCAACTGCCCCCCTCAAAGGGAGGCCCCAAAGCCTGCCAGAGGACCCTAGAGCGTACAAGCAGCTCCCAACCCCCCCGGCACAGGCCCCAACCCCCCCCCAGACACAGGCCCCAAAGGTGTACAAGCAACTCCCCATCCTCCCCAGAGGCACGCCCCAAAGGTGTACAAACAGCCCCAACCCCCCAAGACCCAGACCCCTACAGCGTAGAAGCAGCTCCCAACCCCATGCCCCCAAGGCACATGCCCCAACCCCTCCCCCAAGGCAGGCCCTAACAGTGTACAAGCAGCTCCCACCCCCCCCCCAGACGCAGGCCCCAAAGGTGTACAAGCAGGCCCCTACAGTATACAAGCAGCTCACAACCACCCCCGCAAAGGCAGGCCCCAACCCCCTCCAGATGCAAGCCCGAAAGGTTAAAACCAGCTCCAACCCCCCAACCCCCGCCGCGCCCCGCGCAGACGCAGGCCCCAAAGGTGTACAAGCAGTTCCCAACCCCTCCAAGGCAGGCCCCAAAAGTGTACAGGCAGGCCCCTACAGTGTAGAAACGCTCCAACCCCCCCCCTTCCACCTCGAGGGAGGCCCTCCCCCCCCAGTATACACGAAGCTCCCAACCCCCTCTCAGAGGAATGCCTAAAAAAGTATACAAGCAGCTCCTAACACCACCCCCCCCCCCCAAAAGAGGCAGTCCCCAAAGGTGTACAAGCAGGCCCTCAAATCCCTTAGGTGTACAAGCAGGCCCTTCAAATCCCTTAGCCCCTGCGCCAGCTTTATTGGCGAGCAGCGAGGCTGGGGGGGGAGGGGGGCAAGACAGCCTTAAATAAAATATAAATATAAAAAGTGTTATAAATGGCTGTTATAAATCCAAATAGGATTACAATCAAAGTTTACAATTTATTAAACGAATAGAGGCAAGCAAGGAGCGCTGGGTGCGCCAGGAGTCTCTGCTCCCCCAGGACGCACACCTGTTACGTAAGGCGGCTGGTTTTGATGCTCCCAGGCTAATACATATTCATTACTACTTCGAGAAGAGGCAGGGTTATTAGAATTGGTTTCCGGAATCCGAAACCCCTCCCAGGGGCGCCTGCGTACCAGTCTCTGGTGGTCTCTCGGGGCTTGCTCGGGCTGAATGCTGGTTGTCTTCCTCTCAGGCTTTTGTCCTTCAATTGTCCTTCAGCTCCCCCTTCCTCCTCGTTTGGGAGCCTCTGCGCCGGATTTCAGAAACTCTAGCAACATCCCCTGCAGTAGTCAGCACTTTTCCCTAAAAACCCCTTTGTTCTCTTATCACCTAGACCCGGGCCTCGATGTTAACCCTTCAAATCCCTTAGTGACACGAATTGCTGGACCATTCCTTACAAAAGGAAGGATAAAATATGTAGAGGAGCAATGGCACACGCGAAAGCCCAGCGCCGCGGGCAGAGGCAGCGAAGGTTGACGGCAGAACAGTGCTCGGTTTGAACACGGAGAGGGAAAGCGAGGGGAAGGTGGCCGAAGCCGGCCGCAGTCTCTGAGCTCTCCTCCTCCTGATTGTTTTCTCTCAAAGCCATTTCTGTCTGTGTGCGGGCACCCGGAGCCGGCAGAAGTCCCCGTGAAGTCCTTCGGCAGGACGGAGGGCTGCGTGGGCTCCAGTGAGAGAGGGAGTTAGGAGAATCTTATCAAGTAGAGATAGAGCGCTGACAGCGTTAAACTAGGATGCTACTTAGCGTCTTTGCTAACTATGGTGCATTGTGCCAATTAACTAAAGCAAGAAGCCTTGGGCCCCTTACCAAGGTCAGTCTCCTAATAAGAGAGTGAGCCTGTCTTAAGAAACTGGGAGAAACTGGTCCTGCAGATGGACAAGAGCCAAGGAGCAACTGAGTCTGTGCAAAGACAAGAGGTCAACTAGCGGTGACGAGGAAGAGTCATCAATCTTCATGCCCACGACCTCCCGTGCTGCCCAGCGCTGAATAAACATACCTACTTTACAATCTCACTGATTGTGGAGTCCCTTTTCCGCAAGTCACTAGCAGCGGTTTCTGCCGCAGAGGTTTTCCCAGAGCCGCTTCAAAGCTTCCCTCGCGGAGCTGGGGCATCGCAGGGGGTCGTCAAAGCACGCACACACACACACACACACACACACACACACACAGGCGTTGTTGTCCAAACAGAAAGTATTTACAACAAATTCGACAAGCGGTTTTCCTCTGCCAGCAGCAAATGCCTGAGGGCCCCTACAGCTTCACAAATCATAGCACAAAGAGCCTAAAGTTCCTCTAAAATTTAGGGAAATGATTCAAAATAGATCTGCTAGGGGAAAACGATCACTGGCGGCAGGGTACACAATACACGCGAGTCTCAGCTCTCCTCCGCAGGGTCAGTGCCCACGCCCAAGTGCGACGCTGATGGCACCCGAACATTTGCTGTAGCAGGCAGCAGAGCCAGCAGCTCAGGGGAGCAATTTTAAAAACCAGGAGGCACTTAAACCAACCCTTAATTGACCCAGTTACTGCAGGAGAGTCCCGACTACTCGCCCTGGAGTCCTACTGTCACCAGCAAAAAGCACCAACCAAAGCTTGGGGGAACTTTGGTACAGCACAAGAGAAGGGAGTGGGGGTAGCGTAGCCGTATCGCAGAGCTGCTGCTTTTCACACCATTTTATCATCCCTGATAATTGAAAGTAAGGCCGGGTGGGCTGACCCCACCACCACCACTCCTGGCAGCATGTTTGGTCCACAACGCTAGAATAATTATTTTGCTCCCTCCCGCCCCTACAGCTTCATCATCTGAAAAGATTACAGTCAAAACAATGGCATACACAAATTAAAGTCAAGAGTTGACATAGTAACTCCGGGATTTGGGTATCAACTGTCCGAGAAATCAGAACACCCAGGCTTCACAATGTGCCCAACATCGAGCTGTGCCAAGGGGGGCGGAAGGAAGAAGCTTTCCGTTTAAGCCTTCAGAGCATCGCTCCATCACTACGTCAATTCACAGCCACCACAGCGTGCCGATGGACATCTTTCTGTGCCAAAAGAAACAAGTGCTTTGTCCTCTTGATATCAAAGGTAGCCACCTATAGTTACGGAACCATGCACAAGACCTTAACTCTGACCAGCAGGAAAACTTAGGACAACTGAGTGCAGATCCTGCCAATTTCTACCAGTTCCAACTGTGCTTTAAGTCTCATTGCAAAGCCTCAGTTAGAAAAAGGATCACCTCGGGGTATCCAACAAGAAGAAGAGTTGTTTTTTTTTTTTTTTTTTTAATATACCATAGGACTATGCAGTTCAATCATCAATCATCTTGGAAAGCTCAAGGAGGAGGTCATCCTCATCCTTCCCTGGGTCCAAGTCGAGCTCGGCTTCCAGTATGCCGTCTGAGAGTTCCCAAAGTAGCATCTCTAAATCCTCGTCTACAGATACGGGCGCGTTGCCTGTGGAACTCAGCCGGCGTGTCCTTGCTTCTTCTAGCTGGGAAGAAGCTGAAGTCGAGCTTGAGAACTCCATTGGCTCCACGGATTCTGCCTGGCTTCCAAGATGTGCTTCAGGTCTTGGCAGAGCAAGGAAGAGAACAATCAGTATATGCCATTTCTTAACGGGAAATCCCTTTTCTGCAAACCGGCTCTTAAAACCGTAGCCAACCCCTCCTGCACTTCAATCTTACCCAGGGATTGTTATTCAATTAACCCAGGGCTACATTTAGAGCCCAATATATTAGCAGGTACATTTTTCAGTTTGGGGGTTTCTCTGTGAAGCCAGAGCACCCGGAGTCTAGCAAAGATGGGAAACCAACATGGCCTCCCGGAAGCCCAGTGTCCGAGAACTACATCTCCCGGCATGCTCTGGGAAAACAATATGGACTCCCGGAAACCCGGTGGCCAAGAACTACATTTCCCAGCACTCCCCAGAAAATTGAGCCTCGCAGCGTGCCGTAGGACGCCATTTTTTGCTCTGTTACATTACCGGTTTCGTGTTTATGGAGGGTTTTCCCGCCGTTTTGGGGGGTTTCCCCTCAATTTCGGGTTTTCAGCTCTCCATTTCAGAGTTCTTCCCTGCAATTTTGGGGTTCCTTCCCCTAATTTGGTGCTTCGCCCCCCCCCACTTTTGGGGTTCCCCCTCCATTTTGGGGATTCCCCCCAGTTCCAAGCCCCCCACAATTTTGGAGGCCCCCACCATCCTTTCTTGGCCTGCCACCCTAATATTAAGGTTCTTTCCCCCAATGTTGGGGTTCTCACCACATGTTTGAGGTTCCTTCCCTTAATTTGGGGCTTAGCTCCCCGGGATCTGGGGCTTTAACCCCAATTTTGGGGGTCCCCCCCAAGTTTGGGGATTCCTCCCCAGGTCTGGGGGGGGTCCACATTCAATTCTGGAATTTCACACTTCCATTTAAGTCTTCTTCCCCCCAATTTGGGGGTTCGCCCACCCAATTTTGGGGGTTCCTCCCCTAATTTGGGGGGGACACAACCGATTGTAGAGTCCCCCACCCTCCTTTTTTGGGTTCCCCCCTAATATTAAAAGTTCTTCCGCCCAATTTTGGGGGACCCCACAATTTTGACGTTCCTTCCCCTAACTTGGGGCTTCAACCCTTCAATTTTGGGGGGGGCTCCCACCCTCTTATTTTGGCCTTCCGCCCTAATATTAGGCCTAACCCCTAAGAACCTTGACCCCTAACGCTATGGCAACCACAGATCTAACCCTAACCCCTACCCCAACAAACCCTAGAAACCCTAACCCTAAAAACCCTTACAGCCCTAACCCGATAAAATTTACCACACTAAACCCCTGAAGACTGTTCTGGGGGGTCCACATTCAATTCTGGAATTTCACACTTCCATTTAAGTGTTCTGCCCCCCCAATATGGGGGTTCGCCCACCCAATTTTGGGGGTTCCTCCCCTAATTGGGGGGGACACAACCAATTTTGGGGGGGACACAACCAATTTTGGGGGGGACACAACCAATTTGGGGGGTCCCCCCAATTTTAGAGTCCCCCACCCTCCTTTTTTGGGTTTCCCCCAATATTAAGAGCTCTTCCGCCCAATTTTGGGGGACCCCACAATTTTGATGTTTCTTCCCCTAAATTGGGGCTTCGACCCTTCAATTTTGGGGGGGGCTCCCCCCTTAGTTTGGCCTTCCACCCTAATATTGGGCCTTAGCCCTAAGAACCCTGACCCCTAACACTACGGCTCCCACGGATCTAACCCTAACCCCTACCCCAAAAAACCCTAGAAACCCTAACCCTAAAAACCCTTACAGTCCTAACCCGATAAAATTTACCACACTAGACCTACGCCTAAAAGCCCTAACCCTAAAAATTAAGACCCTCTAAACCCTAACCCAAAACGTAAAGATTCTCAAAGCCCTAACGCTGGAGACCCTAACCTTAAAAAAAAAAAAAATAAGACCTTAAAACCCTAACCCTAAATACCTGACCATAACTAAAACCCTAAGACCCTAACCCTAAAAACCCTATCAACACTAAAACCACAAAATACTTTAAAACCTTAACACACTAACCCCCAAACCCTAACCCTTATAACTCCAACCCTAACAACCTTAAAATCCTAACCCTAAACCCTGGAAACCCTAACCCTGAAACCCAACCCTAGTGCCTTAGCCCTGAAACCTTAACACCCTAACACCTTATTAGAAACACTCTGTAACCAATACCATAGGCTCAGGCAAGTATCTCAGTGAGGTAGCATTTTTATTCACGATTGCAATGGCAGGCGTCCCACAAGCCACCTACTAGTTCCATAACACAGTTTATATAATTTTTTTTTTCCTCTCGGTGACCAGGACCCTCCCCAGTTTCCCCATTGACTGGGTAATCCATGTTCACAATCTATCCAGTGCTTCACAGAAAATACACAGCTGCTGGCCTGTTACTAGTCAATTTTATTTTTTTCTTGACTGTTTTCCTCTTTGAGGTGGTAATGTTTCTTACACCGTGATTTCCACCCAATTGCTCTAAGGATTCTGGTTGTCTGCATTTTACAAGGTTGTCTGTTAAGCTTTCTTATCACTGCAAGCATATATCAATACCACCTTCCTTCCCTCTAAACGATGTAACTCTGTGCAAAAACATTTTTATTCCCACAACCTTGATCCCCTTACCCTAAAATCCTTATTCTCTTTAACCCTAACAACTCTAACCACAACCCTAACCCTTCATATCAACCCCCCGACGCTAATGACACTGACTAATGATCCAAACCCCAAACCCCAGGCAACCAACAAAGAAACAGACACAAAGCTGAAAACTACAAAAAAGGCAAAACCCTGGATACAGACCCCAAATCACAAACACGCTACCAAAATGCTACAGAAAAGCCCCAGACGCAGGCCCCAAGCACTACAGCTAGGCCCCAGAAGCTCTAGACACATCCCAAAGCCAAAATGCAATCCCCAAACACTACAGAAAAGCCCCCAAACACCAGACAGAGGCTGCAGAAGTCTACAAGCAGGCCCCAGCCACACCCGGATGCAGACCCCAACTGTCCACAAGCAGCTCCCAACCCACCCCCCCCATGAACTGGACCCCCCACCACCACCACCCAGATGCATGCCCCAGGCCCCAGGCCTCAGCCCCAGCCCCCACACCCCAGACTCAGGCCCCAAAGGTGTACAACCAGCTCCCAACTGCCCCCCTCAAAGGGAGGCCCCAAAGCCTGCCAGAGGACCCTAGAGCGTACAAGCAGCTCCCAACCCCCCCGGCACAGGCCCCAACCCCCCCCCAGACACAGGCCCCAAAGGTGTACAAGCAACTCCCCATCCTCCCCAGAGGCACGCCCCAAAGGTGTACAAACAGCCCCAACCCCCCAAGACCCAGACCCCTACAGCGTAGAAGCAGCTCCCAACCCCATGCCCCCAAGGCACATGCCCCAACCCCTCCCCCAAGGCAGGCCCTAACAGTGTACAAGCAGCTCCCACCCCCCCCCAGACGCAGGCCCTAAAGGTGTACAAGCAGTTCCCAACCCCTCCAAGGCAGGCCCCAAAAGTGTACAGGCAGGCCCCTACAGTGTAGAAACGCTCCAACCCCCCCCCTTCCACCTCGAGGGAGGCCCTCCCCCCCCAGTATACACGAAGCTCCCAACCCCCTCTCAGAGGAATGCCTAAAAAAGTATACAACCAGCTCCTAACACCCCCCCCCCCCCCCCAAAAGAGGCAGTCCCCAAAGGTGTACAAGCAGGCCCTCAAATCCCTTAGGTGTACAAGCAGGCCCTTCAAATCCCTTAGCCCCTGCGCCAGCTTTATTGGCGAGCAGCGAGGCTGGGGGGGGAGGGGGGCAAGACAGCCTTAAATAAAATACAAATATAAAAAGTGTTATAAATGGCTGTTATAAATCCAAATAGGATTACAATCAAAGTTTACAATTTATTAAACGAATAGAGGCAAGCAAGCAGCGCTGGGTGCGCCAGGAGTCTCTGCTCCCCCAGGACGCACACCTGTTACGTAAGGCGGCTGGTTTTGATGCTCCCAGGCTAATACATATTCATTACTACTTCGAGAAGAGGCAGGGTTATTAGAATTGGTTTCCGGAATCCGAAACCCCTCCCAGGGGCGCCTGCATACCAGTCTCTGGTGGTCTCTCGGGGCTTGCTCGGGCTGAATGCTGGTTGTCTTCCTCTCAGGCTTTTGTCCTTCAATTGTCCTTCAGCTCCCCCTTCCTCCTCGTTTGGGAGCCTCTGCGCCGGATTTCAGAAACTCTAGCAACATCCCCTGCAGTAGTCAGCACTTTTCCCTAAAAACCCCTTTGTTCTCTTATCACCTAGACCCGGGCCTCGATGTTAACCCTTCAAATCCCTTAGTGACACGAATTGCTGGACCATTCCTTACAAAAGGAAGGATAAAATATGTAGAGGAGCAATGGCACACGCGAAAGCCCAGCGCCGCGGGCAGAGGCAGCGAAGGTTGACGGCAGAACAGTGCTCGGTTTGAACACGGAGAGGGAAAGCGAGGGGAAGGTGGCCGAAGCCGGCCGCAGTCTCTGAGCTCTCCTCCTCCTGATTGTTTTCTCTCAAAGCCATTTCTGTCTGTGTGCGGGCACCCGGAGCCGGCAGAAGTCCCCGTGAAGTCCTTCGGCAGGACGGAGGGCTGCGTGGGCTCCAGTGAGAGAGGGAGTTAGGAGAATCTTATCAAGTAGAGATAGAGCGCTGACAGCGTTAAACTAGGATGCTACTTAGCGTCTTTGCTAACTATGGTGCATTGTGCCAATTAACTAAAGCAAGAAGCCTTGGGCCCCTTACCAAGGTCAGTCTCCTAATAAGAGAGTGAGCCTGTCTTAAGAAACTGGGAGAAACTGGTCCTGCAGATGGACAAGAGCCAAGGAGCAACTGAGTCTGTGCAAAGACAAGAGGTCAACTAGCGGTGACGAGGAAGAGTCATCAATCTTCATGCCCACGACCTCCCGTGCTGCCCAGCGCTGAATAAACATACCTACTTTACAATCTCACTGATTGTGGAGTCCCTTTTCCGCAAGTCACTAGCAGCGGTTTCTGCCGCAGAGGTTTTCCCAGAGCCGCTTCAAAGCTTCCCTCGCGGAGCTGGGGCATCGCAGGGGGTCGTCAAAGCACGCACACACACACACACACACACACACACACACACAGGCGTTGTTGTCCAAACAGAAAGTATTTACAACAAATTCGACAAGCGGTTTTCCTCTGCCAGCAGCAAATGCCTGAGGGCCCCTACAGCTTCACAAATCATAGCACAAAGAGCCTAAAGTTCCTCTAAAATTTAGGGAAATGATTCAAAATAGATCTGCTAGGGGAAAACGATCACTGGCGGCAGGGTACACAATACACGCGAGTCTCAGCTCTCCTCCGCAGGGTCAGTGCCCACGCCCAAGTGCGACGCTGATGGCACCCGAACATTTGCTGTAGCAGGCAGCAGAGCCAGCAGCTCAGGGGAGCAATTTTAAAAACCAGGAGGCACTTAAACCAACCCTTAATTGACCCAGTTACTGCAGGAGAGTCCCGACTACTCGCCCTGGAGTCCTACTGTCACCAGCAAAAAGCACCAACCAAAGCTTGGGGGAACTTTGGTACAGCACAAGAGAAGGGAGTGGGGGTAGCGTAGCCGTATCGCAGAGCTGCTGCTTTTCACACCATTTTATCATCCCTGATAATTGAAAGTAAGGCCGGGTGGGCTGACCCCACCACCACCACTCCTGGCAGCATGTTTGGTCCACACCGCTAGAATAATTATTTTGCTCCCTCCCGCCCCTACAGCTTCATCATCTGAAAAGATTACAGTCAAAACAATGGCATACACAAATAAAAGTCAAGAGTTGACATAGTAACTCCGGGATTTGGGTATCAACTGTCCGAGAAATCAGAACACCCAGGCTTCACAATGTGCCCAACATCGAGCTGTGCCAAGGGGGGCGGAAGGAAGAAGCTTTCCATTTAAGCCTTCAGAGCATCGCTCCATCACTACGTCAATTCACAGCCACCACAGCGTGCCGATGGACATCTTTCTGTGCCAAAAGAAACAAGTGCTTTGTCCTCTTGATATCAAAGGTAGCCACCTATAGTTACGGAACCATGCACAAGACCTTAACTCTGACCAGCAGGAAAACTTAGGACAACTGAGTGCAGATCCTGCCAATTTCTACCAGTTCCAACTGTGCTTTAAGTCTCATTGCAAAGCCTCAGTTAGAAAAAGGATCACCTCGGGGTATCCAACAAGAAGAAGAGTTGTTTTTTTTTTTTTTTTTTTAATATACCATAGGACTATGCAGTTCAATCATCAATCATCTTGGAAAGCTCAAGGAGGAGGTCATCCTCATCCTTCCCTGGGTCCAAGTCGAGCTCGGCTTCCAGTATGCCGTCTGAGAGTTCCCAAAGTAGCATCTCTAAATCCTCGTCTACAGATACGGGCGCGTTGCCTGTGGAACTCAGCCGGCGTGTCCTTGCTTCTTCTAGCTGGGAAGAAGCTGAAGTCGAGCTTGAGAACTCCATTGGCTCCACGGATTCTGCCTGGCTTCCAAGATGTGCTTCAGGTCTTGGCAGAGCAAGGAAGAGAACAATCAGTATATGCCATTTCTTAACGGGAAATCCCTTTTCTGCAAACCGGCTCTTAAAACCGTAGCCAACCCCTCCTGCACTTCAATCTTACCCAGGGATTGTTATTCAATTAACCCAGGGCTACATTTAGAGCCCAATATATTAGCAGGTACATTTTTCAGTTTGGGGGTTTCTCTGTGAAGCCAGAGCACCCGGAGTCTAGCAAAGATGGGAAACCAACATGGCCTCCCGGAAGCCCAGTGTCCGAGAACTACATCTCCCGGCATGCTCTGGGAAAACAATATGGACTCCCGGAAACCCGGTGGCCAAGAACTACATTTCCCAGCACTCCCCAGAAAATTGAGCCTCGCAGCGTGCCGTAGGACGCCATTTTTTGCTCTGTTACATTACCGGTTTCGTGTTTATGGAGGGTTTTCCCGCCGTTTTGGGGGGTTTCCCCTCAATTTCGGGTTTTCAGCTCTCCATTTCAGAGTTCTTCCCCGCAATTTTGGGGTTCCTTCCCCTAATTTGGTGCTTCGCCCCCCCCCCACTTTTGGGGTTCCCCCTCCATTTTGGGGATTCCCCCCAGTTCCAAGCCCCCCACAATTTTGGAGGCCCCCACCATCCTTTCTTGGCCTGCCACCCTAATATTAAGGTTCTTTCCCCCAATGTTGGGGTTCTCACCACATGTTTGAGGTTCCTTCCCTTAATTTGGGGCTTAGCTCCCCGGGATCTGGGGCTTTAACCCCAAGTTTGGGGGTCCCCCCCAAGTTTGGGGATTCCTCCCCAGGTCTGGGGGGGGGTCCACATTCAATTCTGGAATTTCACACTTCCATTTAAGTCTTCTTCCCCCCAATTTGGGGGTTCGCCCACCCAATTTTGGGGGTTCCTCCCCTAATTTGGGGGGGACACAACCGATTGTAGAGTCCCCCACCCTCCTTTTTTGGGTTCCCCCCTAATATTAAAAGTTCTTCCGCCCAATTTTGGGGGACCCCACAATTTTGACGTTCCTTCCCCTAACTTGGGGCTTCAACCCTTCAATTTTGGGGGGGGCTCCCACCCTCTTATTTTGGCCTTCCGCCCTAATATTAGGCCTAACCCCTAAGAACCTTGACCCCTAACGCTATGGCAACCACGGATCTAACCCTAACCCCTACCCCAACAAACCCTAGAAACCCTAACCCTAAAAACCCTTACAGCCCTAACCCGATAAAATTTACCACACTAAACCCCTGAAGACTGTTCTGGGGGGTCCACATTCAATTCTGGAATTTCACACTTCCATTTAAGTGTTCTGCCCCCCCAATATGGGGGTTCGCCCACCCAATTTTGGGGGTTCCTCCCCTAATTGGGGGGGACACAACCAATTTTGGGGGGGACACAACCAATTTTGGGGGGGACACAACCAATTTGGGGGGTCCCCCCAATTTTAGAGTCCCCCACCCTCCTTTTTTGGGTTTCCCCCAATATTAAGAGCTCTTCCGCCCAATTTTGGGGGACCCCACAATTTTGATGTTTCTTCCCCTAAATTGGGGCTTCGACCCTTCAGTTTTGGGGGGGGCTCCCCCCTTAGTTTGGCCTTCCACCCTAATATTGGGCCTTAGCCCTAAGAACCCTGACCCCTAACACTACGGCTCCCACGGATCTAACCCTAACCCCTACCCCAAAAAACCCTAGAAACCCTAACCCTAAAAACCCTTACAGTCCTAACCCGATAAAATTTACCACACTAGACCTACGCCTAAAAGCCCTAACCCTAAAAATTAAGACCCTCTAAACCCTAACCCAAAACGTAAAGATTCTCAAAGCCCTAACGCTGGAGACCCTAACCTTAAAAAAAAAAAAAATAAGACCTTAAAACCCTAACCCTAAATACCTGACCATAACTAAAACCCTAAGACCCTAACCCTAAAAACCCTATCAACACTAAAACCACAAAATACTTTAAAACCTTAACACACTAACCCCCAAACCCTAACCCTTATAACTCCAACCCTAACAACCTTAAAATCCTAACCCTAAACCCTGGAAACCCTAACCCTGAAACCCAACCCTAGTGCCTTAGCCCTGAAACCTTAACACCCTAACACCTTATTAGAAACACTCTGTAACCAATACCATAGGCTCAGGCAAGTATCTCAGTGAGGTAGCATTTTTATTCACGATTGCAATGGCAGGCGTCCCACAAGCCACCTACTAGTTCCATAACACAGTTTATATAATTTTTTTTTTCCTCTCGGTGACCAGGACCCTCCCCAGTTTCCCCATTGACTGGGTAATCCATGTTCACAATCTATCCAGTGCTTCACAGAAAATACACAGCTGCTGGCCTGTTACTAGTCAATTTTATTTTTTTCTTGACTGTTTTCCTCTTTGAGGTGGTAATGTTTCTTACACCGTGATTTCCACCCAATTGCTCTAAGGATTCTGGTTGTCTGCATTTTACAAGGTTGTCTGTTAAGCTTTCTTATCACTGCAAGCATATATCAATACCACCTTCCTTCCCTCTAAACGATGTAACTCTGTGCAAAAACATTTTTATTCCCACAACCTTGATCCCCTTACCCTAAAATCCTTATTCTCTTTAACCCTAACAACTCTAACCACAACCCTAACCCTTCATATCAACCCCCCGACGCTAATGACACTGACTAATGATCCAAACCCCAAACCCCAGGCAACCAACAAAGAAACAGACACAAAGCTGAAAACTACAAAAAAGGCAAAACCCTGGATACAGACCCCAAATCACAAACACGCTACCAAAATGCTACAGAAAAGCCCCAGACGCAGGCCCCAAGCACTACAGCTAGGCCCCAGAAGCTCTAGACACATCCCAAAGCCAAAATGCAATCCCCAAACACTACAGAAAAGCCCCCAAACACCAGACACAGGCTGCAGAAGTCTACAAGCAGGCCCCAGCCACACCCGGATGCAGACCCCAACTGTCCACAAGCAGCTCCCAACCCACCCCCCCCATGAACTGGACCCCCCACCACCACCACCCAGATGCATGCCCCAGGCCCCAGGCCTCAGCCCCAGCCCCCACACCCCAGACTCAGGCCCCAAAGGTGTACAACCAGCTCCCAACTGCCCCCCTCAAAGGGAGGCCCCAAAGCCTGCCAGAGGACCCTAGAGCGTACAAGCAGCTCCCAACCCCCCCGGCACAGGCCCCAACCCCCCCCCAGACACAGGCCCCAAAGGTGTACAAGCAACTCCCCATCCTCCCCAGAGGCACGCCCCAAAGGTGTACAAACAGCCCCAACCCCCCAAGACCCAGACCCCTACAGCGTAGAAGCAGCTCCCAACCCCATGCCCCCAAGGCACATGCCCCAACCCCTCCCCCAAGGCAGGCCCTAACAGTGTACAAGCAGCTCCCACCCCCCCCCCAGACGCAGGCCCTAAAGGTGTACAAGCAGGCCCCTACAGTATACAAGCAGCTCACAACCACCCCCCCAAAGGCAGGCCCCAACCCCCTCCAGATGCAAGCCCGAAAGGTTAAAACCAGCTCCAACCCCCCAACCCCCCCCGCCCCGCGCAGACGCAGGCCCCAAAGGTGTACAAGCAGTTCCCAACCCCTCCAAGGCAGGCCCCAAAAGTGTACAGGCAGGCCCCTACAGTGTAGAAACGCTCCAACCCCCCCCCTTCCACCTCGAGGGAGGCCCTCCCCCCCCAGTATACACGAAGCTCCCAACCCCCTCTCAGAGGAATGCCTAAAAAAGTATACAAGCAGCTCCTAACACCCCCCCCCCCCCCCAAAAGAGGCAGTCCCCAAAGGTGTACAAGCAGGCCCTCAAATCCCTTAGGTGTACAAGCAGGCCCTTCAAATCCCTTAGCCCCTGCGCCAGCTTTATTGGCGAGCAGCGAGGCTGCGGGGGGAGGGGGACAAGACAGCCTTAAATAAAATACAAATATAAAAAGTGTTATAAATGGCTGTTATAAATCCAAATAGGATTACAATCAAAGTTTACAATTTATTAAACGAATAGAGGCAAGCAAGCAGCGCTGGGTGCGCCGGGAGTTTCTGCTCCCCCAGGACGCACACCTGTTACGTAAGGCGGCTGGTTTTGATGCTCCCAGGCTAATACATATTCATTACTACTTCGAGAAGAGGCAGGGTTATTAGAATTGGTTTCCGGAATCCGAAACCCCTCCCAGGGGCGCCTGCATACCAGTCTCTGGTGGTCTCTCGGGGCTTGCTCGGGCTGAATGCTGGTTGTCTTCCTCTCAGGCTTTTGTCCTTCAATTGTCCTTCAGCTCCCCCTTCCTCCTCGTTTGGGAGCCTCTGCGCCGGATTTCAGAAACTCTAGCAACATCCCCTGCAGTAGTCAGCACTTTTCCCTAAAAACCCCTTTGTTCTCTTATCACCTAGACCCGGGCCTCGATGTTAACCCTTCAAATCCCTTAGTGACACGAATTGCTGGACCATTCCTTACAAAAGGAAGGATAAAATATGTAGAGGAGCAATGGCACACGCGAAAGCCCAGCGCCGCGGGCAGAGGCAGCGAAGGTTGACGGCAGAACAGTGCTCGGTTTGAACACGGAGAGGGAAAGCGAGGGGAAGGTGGCCGAAGCCGGCCGCAGTCTCTGAGCTCTCCTCCTCCTGATTGTTTTCTCTCAAAGCCATTTCTGTCTGTGTGCGGGCACCCGGAGCCGGCAGAAGTCCCCGTGAAGTCCTTCGGCAGGACGGAGGGCTGCGTGGGCTCCAGTGAGAGAGGGAGTTAGGAGAATCTTATCAAGTAGAGATAGAGCGCTGACAGCGTTAAACTAGGATGCTACTTAGCGTCTTTGCTAACTATGGTGCATTGTGCCAATTAACTAAAGCAAGAAGCCTTGGGCCCCTTACCAAGGTCAGTCTCCTAATAAGAGAGTGAGCCTGTCTTAAGAAACTGGGAGAAACTGGTCCTGCAGATGGACAAGAGCCAAGGAGCAACTGAGTCTGTGCAAAGACAAGAGGTCAACTAGCGGTGACGAGGAAGAGTCATCAATCTTCATGCCCACGACCTCCCGTGCTGCCCAGCGCTGAATAAACATACCTACTTTACAATCTCACTGATTGTGGAGTCCCTTTTCCGCAAGTCACTAGCAGCGGTTTCTGCCGCAGAGGTTTTCCCAGAGCCGCTTCAAAGCTTCCCTCGCGGAGCTGGGGCATCGCAGGGGGTTGTCAAAGCACGCACACACACACACACACACACACACACACACACACAGGCGTTGTTGTCCAAACAGAAAGTATTTACAACAAATTCGACAAGCGGTTTTCCTCTGCCAGCAGCAAATGCCTGAGGGCCCCTACAGCTTCACAAATCATAGCACAAAGAGCCTAAAGTTCCTCTAAAATTTAGGGAAATGATTCAAAATAGATCTGCTAGGGGAAAACGATCACTGGCGGCAGGGTACACAATACACGCGAGTCTCAGCTCTCCTCCGCAGGGTCAGTGCCCACGCCCAAGTGAAACGCTGATGGCACCCGAACATTTGCTGTAGCAGGCAGCAGAGCCAGCAGCTCAGGGGAGCAATTTTAAAAACCAGGAGGCACTTAAACCAACCCTTAATTGACCCAGTTACTGCAGGAGAGTCCCGACTACTCGCCCTGGAGTCCTACTGTCACCAGCAAAAAGCACCAACCAAAGCTTGGGGGAACTTTGGTACAGCACAAGAGAAGGGAGTGGGGGTAGCGTAGCCGTATCGCAGAGCTGCTGCTTTTCACACCATTTTATCATCCCTGATAATTGAAAGTAAGGCCGGGTGGGCTGACCCCACCACCACCACTCCTGGCAGCATGTTTGGTCCACAACGCTAGAATAATTATTTTGCTCCCTCCCGCCCCTACAGCTTCATCATCTGAAAAGATTACAGTCAAAACAATGGCATACACAAATAAAAGTCAAGAGTTGACATAGTAACTCCGGGATTTGGGTATCAACTGTCCGAGAAATCAGAACACCCAGGCTTCACAATGTGCCCAACATCGAGCTGTGCCAAGGGGGGCGGAAGGAAGAAGCTTTCCGTTTAAGCCTTCAGAGCATCGCTCCATCACTACGTCAATTCACAGCCACCACAGCGTGCCGATGGACATCTTTCTGTGCCAAAAGAAACAAGTGCTTTGTCCTCTTGATATCAAAGGTAGCCACCTATAGTTACGGAACCATGCACAAGACCTTAACTCTGACCAGCAGGAAAACTTAGGACAACTGAGTGCAGATCCTGCCAATTTCTACCAGTTCCAACTGTGCTTTAAGTCTCATTGCAAAGCCTCAGTTAGAAAAAGGATCACCTCAGGGTATCCAACAAGAAGAAGAGTTGTTTTCTTTTTTTTTTTTTTTTTCAATATACCATAGGACTATGCAGTTCAATCATCAATCATCTTGGAAAGCTCAAGGAGGAGGTCATCCTCATCCTTCCCTGGGTCCAAGTCGAGCTCAGCTTCCAGTATGCCGTCTGAGAGTTCCCAAAGTAGCATCTCTAAATCCTCGTCTACAGATACGGGCGCGTTGCCTGTGGAACTCAGCCGGCGTGTCCTTGCTTCTTCTAGCTGGGAAGAAGCTGAAGTCGAGCTTGAGAACTCCATTGGCTCCATGGATTCTGCTTTGCTTCCAAGATGTGCTTCAGGTCTTGGCAGAGCAAGGAAGAGAACAATCAGTATATGCCATTTCTTAACGGGAAATCCCTTTTCTGCAAACCGGCTCTTAAAACCGTAGCCAACCCCTCCTGCACTTCAATCTTACCCAGGAATTGTTATTCAATTAACCCAGGGCTACATTTAGAGCCCAATATATTAGCAGGTACATTTTTCAGTTTGGGGGTTTCTCTGTGAAGCCAGAGCACCCGGAGTCTAGCAAAGATGGGAAACCAACATGGCCTCCCGGAAGCCCAGTGTCCGAGAACTACATCTCCCGGCATGCTCTGGGAAAACAATATGGACTCCCGGAAACCCGGTGGCCAAGAACTACATTTCCCAGCACTCCCCAGAAAATTGAGCCTCGCAGCGTGCCGTAGGACGCCATTTTTTGCTCTGTTACATTACCGGTTTCGTGTTTATGGAGGGTTTTCCCGCCGTTTTGGGGGGTTTCCCCTCAATTTCGGGTTTTCAGCTCTCCATTTCAGAGTTCTTCCCCGCAATTTTGGGGTTCCTTCCCCTAATTTGGTGCTTCGCCCCCCCCCCACTTTTGGGGTTCCCCCTCCATTTTGGGGATTCCCCCCAGTTCCAAGCCCCCCACAATTTTGGAGGCCCCCACCATCCTTTCTTGGCCTGCCACCCTAATATTAAGGTTCTTTCCCCCAATGTTGGGGTTCTCACCACATGTTTGAGGTTCCTTCCCTTAATTTGGGGCTTAGCTCCCCGGGATCTGGGGCTTTAACCCCAATTTTGGGGGTCCCCCCCAAGTTTGGGGATTCCTCCCCAGGTCTGGGGGGGGTCCACATTCAATTCTGGAATTTCACACTTCCATTTAAGTCTTCTTCCCCCCAATTTGGGGGTTCGCCCACCCAATTTTGGGGGTTCCTCCCCTAATTTGGGGGGGACACAACCGATTGTAGAGTCCCCCACCCTCCTTTTTTGGGTTCCCCCCTAATATTAAAAGTTCTTCCGCCCAATTTTGGGGGACCCCACAATTTTGACGTTCCTTCCCCTAACTTGGGGCTTCAACCCTTCAATTTTGGGGGGGGCTCCCACCCTCTTATTTTGGCCTTCCGCCCTAATATTAGGCCTAACCCCTAAGAACCTTGACCCCTAACGCTATGGCAACCACGGATCTAACCCTAACCCCTACCCCAACAAACCCTAGAAACCCTAACCCTAAAAACCCTTACAGCCCTAACCCGATAAAATTTACCACACTAAACCCCTGAAGACTGTTCTGGGGGGTCCACATTCAATTCTGGAATTTCACACTTCCATTTAAGTGTTCTGCCCCCCCAATATGGGGGTCCGCCCACCCAATTTTGGGGGTTCCTCCCCTAATTGGGGGGGACACAACCAATTTGGGGGGGGACACAACCAATTTGGGGGGGGACACAACCAATTTTAGAGTCCCCCACCCTCCTTTTTTGGGTTTCCCCCAATATTAAGAGCTCTTCCGCCTAATTTTGGGGGACCCCACAATTTTGACGTTTCTTCCCCTAAATTGGGGCTTCGACCCTTCAATTTTGGGGGGGGCTCCCCCCTTAGTTTGGCCTTCCAGCCTAATATTGGGCCTTAGCCCTAAGAACCCTGACCCCTAACACTACGGCTCCCACGGATCTAACCCTAACCCCTACCCCAAAAAACCCTAGAAACCCTAACCCTAAAAACCCTTACAGTCCTAACCCGATAAAATTTACCACACTAGACCTACGCCTAAAAGCCCTAACCCTAAAAATTAAGACCCTCTAAACCCTAACCCAAAACGTAAAGATTCTCAAAGCCCTAACGCTGGAGACCCTAACCTTAAAAAAAAAAAAAATAAGACCTTAAAACCCTAACCCTAAATACCTGACCATAACTAAAACCCTAAGACCCTAACCCTAAAAACCCTATCAACACTAAAACCACAAAATACTTTAAAACCTTAACACACTAACCCCCAAACCCTAACCCTTATAACTCCAACCCTAACAACCTTAAAATCCTAACCCTAAACCCTGGAAACCCTAACCCTGAAACCCAACCCTAGTGCCTTAGCCCTGAAACCTTAACACCCTAACACCTTATTAGAAACACTCTGTAACCAATACCATAGGCTCAGGCAAGTATCTCAGTGAGGTAGCATTTTTATTCACGATTGCAATGGCAGGCGTCCCACAAGCCACCTACTAGTTCCATAACACAGTTTATATAATTTTTTTTTTCCTCTCGGTGACCAGGACCCTCCCCAGTTTCCCCATTGACTGGGTAATCCATGTTCACAATCTATCCAGTGCTTCACAGAAAATACACAGCTGCTGGCCTGTTACTAGTCAATTTTATTTTTTTCTTGACTGTTTTCCTCTTTGAGGTGGTAATGTTTCTTACACCGTGATTTCCACCCAATTGCTCTAAGGATTCTGGTTGTCTGCATTTTACAAGGTTGTCTGTTAAGCTTTCTTATCACTGCAAGCATATATCAATACCACCTTCCTTCCCTCTAAACGATGTAACTCTGTGCAAAAACATTTTTATTCCCACAACCTTGATCCCCTTACCCTAAAATCCTTATTCTCTTTAACCCTAACAACTCTAACCACAACCCTAACCCTTCATATCAACCCCCCGACGCTAATGACACTGACTAATGATCCAAACCCCAAACCCCAGGCAACCAACAAAGAAACAGACACAAAGCTGAAAACTACAAAAAAGGCAAAACCCTGGATACAGACCCCAAATCACAAACACGCTACCAAAATGCTACAGAAAAGCCCCAGACGCAGGCCCCAAGCACTACAGCTAGGCCCCAGAAGCTCTAGACACATCCCAAAGCCAAAATGCAATCCCCAAACACTACAGAAAAGCCCCCAAACACCAGACACAGGCTGCAGAAGTCTACAAGCAGGCCCCAGCCACACCCGGATGCAGACCCCAACTGTCCACAAGCAGCTCCCAACCCACCCCCCCCATGAACTGGACCCCCCACCACCACCACCCAGATGCATGCCCCAGGCCCCAGGCCTCAGCCCCAGCCCCCACACCCCAGACTCAGGCCCCAAAGGTGTACAACCAGCTCCCAACTGCCCCCCTCAAAGGGAGGCCCCAAAGCCTGCCAGAGGACCCTAGAGCGTACAAGCAGCTCCCAACCCCCCCGGCACAGGCCCCAACCCCCCCCCAGACACAGGCCCCAAAGGTGTACAAGCAACTCCCCATCCTCCCCAGAGGCACGCCCCAAAGGTGTACAAACAGCCCCAACCCCCCAAGACCCAGACCCCTACAGCGTAGAAGCAGCTCCCAACCCCATGCCCCCAAGGCACATGCCCCAACCCCTCCCCCAAGGCAGGCCCTAACAGTGTACAAGCAGCTCCCACCCCCCCCCCAGACGCAGGCCCTAAAGGTGTACAAGCAGGCCCCTACAGTATACAAGCAGCTCACAACCACCCCCCCAAAGGCAGGCCCCAACCCCCTCCAGATGCAAGCCCGAAAGGTTAAAACCAGCTCCAACCCCCCAACCCCCCCCGCCCCGCGCAGACGCAGGCCCCAAAGGTGTACAAGCAGTTCCCAACCCCTCCAAGGCAGGCCCCAAAAGTGTACAGGCAGGCCCCTACAGTGTAGAAACGCTCCAACCCCCCCCCTTCCACCTCGAGGGAGGCCCTCCCCCCCCAGTATACACGAAGCTCCCAACCCCCTCTCAGAGGAATGCCTAAAAAAGTATACAAGCAGCTCCTAACACCCCCCCCCCCCCCCAAAAGAGGCAGTCCCCAAAGGTGTACAAGCAGGCCCTCAAATCCCTTAGGTGTACAAGCAGGCCCTTCAAATCCCTTAGCCCCTGCGCCAGCTTTATTGGCGAGCAGCGAGGCTGCGGGGGGAGGGGGACAAGACAGCCTTAAATAAAATACAAATATAAAAAGTGTTATAAATGGCTGTTATAAATCCAAATAGGATTACAATCAAAGTTTACAATTTATTAAACGAATAGAGGCAAGCAAGCAGCGCTGGGTGCGCCGGGAGTTTCTGCTCCCCCAGGACGCACACCTGTTACGTAAGGCGGCTGGTTTTGATGCTCCCAGGCTAATACATATTCATTACTACTTCGAGAAGAGGCAGGGTTATTAGAATTGGTTTCCGGAATCCGAAACCCCTCCCAGGGGCGCCTGCATACCAGTCTCTGGTGGTCTCTCGGGGCTTGCTCGGGCTGAATGCTGGTTGTCTTCCTCTCAGGCTTTTGTCCTTCAATTGTCCTTCAGCTCCCCCTTCCTCCTCGTTTGGGAGCCTCTGCGCCGGATTTCAGAAACTCTAGCAACATCCCCTGCAGTAGTCAGCACTTTTCCCTAAAAACCCCTTTGTTCTCTTATCACCTAGACCCGGGCCTCGATGTTAACCCTTCAAATCCCTTAGTGACACGAATTGCTGGACCATTCCTTACAAAAGGAAGGATAAAATATGTAGAGGAGCAATGGCACACGCGAAAGCCCAGCGCCGCGGGCAGAGGCAGCGAAGGTTGACGGCAGAACAGTGCTCGGTTTGAACACGGAGAGGGAAAGCGAGGGGAAGGTGGCCGAAGCCGGCCGCAGTCTCTGAGCTCTCCTCCTCCTGATTGTTTTCTCTCAAAGCCATTTCTGTCTGTGTGCGGGCACCCGGAGCCGGCAGAAGTCCCCGTGAAGTCCTTCGGCAGGACGGAGGGCTGCGTGGGCTCCAGTGAGAGAGGGAGTTAGGAGAATCTTATCAAGTAGAGATAGAGCGCTGACAGCGTTAAACTAGGATGCTACTTAGCGTCTTTGCTAACTATGGTGCATTGTGCCAATTAACTAAAGCAAGAAGCCTTGGGCCCCTTACCAAGGTCAGTCTCCTAATAAGAGAGTGAGCCTGTCTTAAGAAACTGGGAGAAACTGGTCCTGCAGATGGACAAGAGCCAAGGAGCAACTGAGTCTGTGCAAAGACAAGAGGTCAACTAGCGGTGACGAGGAAGAGTCATCAATCTTCATGCCCACGACCTCCCGTGCTGCCCAGCGCTGAATAAACATACCTACTTTACAATCTCACTGATTGTGGAGTCCCTTTTCCGCAAGTCACTAGCAGCGGTTTCTGCCGCAGAGGTTTTCCCAGAGCCGCTTCAAAGCTTCCCTCGCGGAGCTGGGGCATCGCAGGGGGTTGTCAAAGCACGCACACACACACACACACACACACACACACACACACAGGCGTTGTTGTCCAAACAGAAAGTATTTACAACAAATTCGACAAGCGGTTTTCCTCTGCCAGCAGCAAATGCCTGAGGGCCCCTACAGCTTCACAAATCATAGCACAAAGAGCCTAAAGTTCCTCTAAAATTTAGGGAAATGATTCAAAATAGATCTGCTAGGGGAAAACGATCACTGGCGGCAGGGTACACAATACACGCGAGTCTCAGCTCTCCTCCGCAGGGTCAGTGCCCACGCCCAAGTGAAACGCTGATGGCACCCGAACATTTGCTGTAGCAGGCAGCAGAGCCAGCAGCTCAGGGGAGCAATTTTAAAAACCAGGAGGCACTTAAACCAACCCTTAATTGACCCAGTTACTGCAGGAGAGTCCCGACTACTCGCCCTGGAGTCCTACTGTCACCAGCAAAAAGCACCAACCAAAGCTTGGGGGAACTTTGGTACAGCACAAGAGAAGGGAGTGGGGGTAGCGTAGCCGTATCGCAGAGCTGCTGCTTTTCACACCATTTTATCATCCCTGATAATTGAAAGTAAGGCCGGGTGGGCTGACCCCACCACCACCACTCCTGGCAGCATGTTTGGTCCACAACGCTAGAATAATTATTTTGCTCCCTCCCGCCCCTACAGCTTCATCATCTGAAAAGATTACAGTCAAAACAATGGCATACACAAATAAAAGTCAAGAGTTGACATAGTAACTCCGGGATTTGGGTATCAACTGTCCGAGAAATCAGAACACCCAGGCTTCACAATGTGCCCAACATCGAGCTGTGCCAAGGGGGGCGGAAGGAAGAAGCTTTCCGTTTAAGCCTTCAGAGCATCGCTCCATCACTACGTCAATTCACAGCCACCACAGCGTGCCGATGGACATCTTTCTGTGCCAAAAGAAACAAGTGCTTTGTCCTCTTGATATCAAAGGTAGCCACCTATAGTTACGGAACCATGCACAAGACCTTAACTCTGACCAGCAGGGAAACTTAGGACAACTGAGTGCAGATCCTGCCAATTTCTACCAGTTCCAACTGTGCTTTAAGTCTCATTGCAAAGCCTCAGTTAGAAAAAGGATCACCTCGGGGTATCCAACAAGAAGAAGAGTTGTTTTCTTTTTTTTTTTTCTTTTTTTTTTTTTTAATATACCATAGGACTATGCAGTTCAATCATCAATCATCTTGGAAAGCTCAAGGAGGAGGTCATCCTCATCCTTCCCTGGGTCCAAGTCGAGCTCGGCTTCCAGTATGCTGTCTGAGAGTTCCCAAAGTAGCATCTCTAAATCCTCGTCTACAGATACGGGCGCGTTGCCTGTGGAATTCAGCCGGCGTGCCCTTGCTTCTTCTAGCTGGGAAGAAGCTGAAGTCGAGCTTGAGAACTCCATTGGCTCCACGGATTCTGCCTGGCTTCCAAGATGTGCTTCAGGTCTTGGCAGAGCAAGGAAGAGAACAATCAGTATATGCCATTTCTTAACGGGAAATCCCTTTTCTGCAAACCGGCTCTTAAAACCGTAGCCAACCCCTCCTGCACTTCAATCTTACCCAGGGATTGTTATTCAATTAACCCAGGGCTACATTTAGAGCCCAATATATTAGCAGGTACATTTTTCAGTTTGGGGGTTTCTCTGTGAAGCCAGAGCACCCGGAGTCTAGCAAAGATGGGAAACCAACATGGCCTCCCGGAAGCCCAGTGTCCGAGAACTACATCTCCCGGCATGCTCTGGGAAAACAATATGGACTCCCGGAAACCCGGTGGCCAAGAACTACATTTCCCAGCACTCCCCAGAAAATTGAGCCTCGCAGCGTGCCGTAGGACGCCATTTTTTGCTCTGTTACATTACCGGTTTCGTGTTTATGGAGGGTTTTCCCGCCGTTTTGGGGGGTTTCCCCTCAATTTCGGGTTTTCAGCTCTCCATTTCAGAGTTCTTCCCCGCAATTTTGGGGTTCCTTCCCCTAATTTGGTGCTTCGCCCCCCCCCCACTTTTGGGGTTCCCCCTCCATTTTGGGGATTCCCCCCAGTTCCAAGCCCCCCACAATTTTGGAGGCCCCCACCATCCTTTCTTGGCCTGCCACCCTAATATTAAGGTTCTTTCCCCCAATGTTGGGGTTCTCACCACATGTTTGAGGTTCCTTCCCTTAATTTGGGGCTTAGCTCCCCGGGATCTGGGGCTTTAACCCCAATTTTGGGGGTCCCCCCCAAGTTTGGGGATTCCTCCCCAGGTCTGGGGGGGGTCCACATTCAATTCTGGAATTTCACACTTCCATTTAAGTCTTCTTCCCCCCAATTTGGGGGTTCGCCCACCCAATTTTGGGGGTTCCTCCCCTAATTTGGGGGGGACACAACCGATTGTAGAGTCCCCCACCCTCCTTTTTTGGGTTCCCCCCTAATATTAAAAGTTCTTCCGCCCAATTTTGGGGGACCCCACAATTTTGACGTTCCTTCCCCTAACTTGGGGCTTCAACCCTTCAATTTTGGGGGGGGCTCCCACCCTCTTATTTTGGCCTTCCGCCCTAATATTAGGCCTAACCCCTAAGAACCTTGACCCCTAACGCCATGGCAACCACGGATCTAACCCTAACCCCTACCCCAACAAACCCTAGAAACCCTAACCCTAAAAACCCTTACAGCCCTAACCCGATAAAATTTACCACACTAAACCCCTGAAGACTGTTCTGGGGGGTCCACATTCAATTCTGGAATTTCACACTTCCATTTAAGTGTTCTGCCCCCCCAATATGGGGGTTCGCCCACCCAATTTTGGGGGTTCCTCCCCTAATTGGGGGGGACACAACCAATTTTGGGGGGGACACAACCAATTTGGGGGGGGACACAACCAATTTGGGGGGTCCCCCCAATTTTAGAGTCCCCCACCCTCCTTTTTTGGGTTTCCCCCAATATTAAGAGCTCTTCCGCCCAATTTTGGGGGACCCCACAATTTTGACGTTTCTTCCCCTAAATTGGGGCTTCGACCCTTCAATTTTGGGGGGGGCTCCCCCCTTAGTTTGGCCTTCCACCCTAATATTGGGCCTTAGCCCTAAGAACCCTGACCCCTAACACTACGGCTCCCACGGATCTAACCCTAACCCCTACCCCAAAAAACCCTAGAAACCCTAACCCTAAAAACCCTTACAGTCCTAACCCGATAAAATTTACCACACTAGACCTACGCCTAAAAGCCCTAACCCTAAAAATTAAGACCCTCTAAACCCTAACCCAAAACGTAAAGATTCTCAAAGCCCTAACGCTGGAGACCCTAACCTTAAAAAAAAAAAAAATAAGACCTTAAAACCCTAACCCTAAATACCTGACCATAACTAAAACCCTAAGACCCTAACCCTAAAAACCCTATCAACACTAAAACCACAAAATACTTTAAAACCTTAACACACTAACCCCCAAACCCTAACCCTTATAACTCCAACCCTAACAACCTTAAAATCCTAACCCTAAACCCTGGAAACCCTAACCCTGAAACCCAACCCTAGTGCCTTAGCCCTGAAACCTTAAAACCATAACACCTTATTAGAAACACTCTGTAACCAATACCATAGGCTCAGGCAAGTATCTCAGTGAGGTAGCATTTTTATTCACGATTGCAATGGCAGGCGTCCCACAAGCCACCTACTAGTTCCATAACACAGTTTATATAATTTTTTTTTCCTCTCGGTGACCAGGACCCTCCCCAGTTTCCCCATTGACTGGGTAATCCATGTTCACAATCTATCCAGTGCTTCACAGAAAATACACAGCTGCTGGCCTGTTACTAGTCAATTTTATTTTTTTCTTGACTGTTTTCCTCTTTGAGGTGGTAATGTTTCTTACACCGTGATTTCCACCCAATTGCTCTAAGGATTCTGGTTGTCTGCATTTTACAAGGTTGTCTGTTAAGCTTTCTTATCACTGCAAGCATATATCAATACCACCTTCCTTCCCTCTAAACGATGTAACTCTGTGCAAAAACATTTTTATTCCCACAACCTTGATCCCCTTACCCTAAAATCCTTATTCTCTTTAACCCTAACAACTCTAACCACAACCCTAACCCTTCATATCAACCCCCCGACGCTAATGACACTGACTAATGATCCAAACCCCAAACCCCAGGCAACCAACAAAGAAACAGACACAAAGCTGAAAACTACAAAAAAGGCAAAACCCTGGATACAGACCCCAAATCACAAACACGCTACCAAAATGCTACAGAAAAGCCCCAGACGCAGGCCCCAAGCACTACAGCTAGGCCCCAGAAGCTCTAGACACATCCCAAAGCCAAAATGCAATCCCCAAACACTACAGAAAAGCCCCCAAACACCAGACACAGGCTGCAGAAGTCTACAAGCAGGCCCCAGCCACACCCGGATGCAGACCCCAACTGTCCACAAGCAGCTCCCAACCCACCCCCCCCATGAACTGGACCCCCCACCACCACCACCCAGATGCATGCCCCAGGCCCCAGGCCTCAGCCCCAGCCCCCACACCCCAGACTCAGGCCCCAAAGGTGTACAACCAGCTCCCAACTGCCCCCCTCAAAGGGAGGCCCCAAAGCCTGCCAGAGGACCCTAGAGCGTACAAGCAGCTCCCAACCCCCCCGGCACAGGCCCCAACCCCCCCCCAGACACAGGCCCCAAAGGTGTACAAGCAACTCCCCATCCTCCCCAGAGGCACGCCCCAAAGGTGTACAAACAGCCCCAACCCCCCAAGACCCAGACCCCTACAGCGTAGAAGCAGCTCCCAACCCCATGCCCCCAAGGCACATGCCCCAACCCCTCCCCCAAGGCAGGCCCTAACAGTGTACAAGCAGCTCCCACCCCCCCCCCAGACTCAGGCCCTAAAGGTGTACAAGCAGGCCCCTACAGTATACAAGCAGCTCACAACCACCCCCCCAAAGGCAGGCCCCAACCCCCTCCAGATGCAAGCCCGAAAGGTTAAAACCAGCTCCAACCCCCCCCCCCCCGCCCCGCCCCGCGCAGACGCAGGCCCCAAAGGTGTACAAGCAGTTCCCAACCCCTCCAAGGCAGGCCCCAAAAGTGTACAGGCAGGCCCCTACAGTGTAGAAACGCTCCAACCCCCCCCCTTCCACCTCGAGGGAGGCCCTCCCCCCCCAGTATACACGAAGCTCCCAACCCCCTCTCAGAGGAATGCCTAAAAAAGTATACAAGCAGCTCCTAACACCCCCCCCCCCCCCCCCAAAAGAGGCAGTCCCCAAAGGTGTACAAGCAGGCCCTCAAATCCCTTAGGTGTACAAGCAGGCCCTTCAAATCCCTTAGCCCCTGCGCCAGCTTTATTGGCGAGCAGCGAGGCTGGGGGGGGAGGGGGGCAAGACAGCCTTAAATAAAATACAAATATAAAAAGTGTTATAAATGGCTGTTATAAATCCAAATAGGATTACAATCAAAGTTTACAATTTATTAAACGAATAGAGGCAAGCAAGCAGCGCTGGGTGCGCCGGGAGTCTCTGCTCCCCCAGGACGCACACCTGTTACGTAAGGCGGCTGGTTTTGATGTTCCCAGGCTAATACATATTCATTACTACTTCGAGAAGAGGCAGGGTTATTAGAATTGGTTTCCGGAATCCGAAACCCTCCCAGGGGCGCCTGCGTACCAGTCTCTGGTGGTCTCTCGGGGCTTGCTCGGGCTGAATGCTGGTTGTCTTCCTCCCAGGCTTTTGTCCTTCAATTGTCCTTCAGCTCCCCCTTCCTCCTCGTTTGGGAGCCTCTGCGCCGGATTTCAGAAACTCTAGCAACATCCCCTGCAGTAGTCAGCACTTTTCCCTAAAAACCCCTTTGTTCTCTTATCACCTAGACCCGGGCCTCGATGTTAACCCTTCAAATCCCTTAGTGACACGAATTGCTGGACCATTCCTTACAAAAGGAAGGATAAAATATGTAGAGGAGCAATGGCACACGCGAAAGCCCAGCGCCGCGGGCAGAGGCAGCGAAGGTTGACGGCAGAACAGTGCTCGGTTTGAACACGGAGAGGGAAAGCGAGGGGAAGGTGGCCGAAGCCGGCCGCAGTCTCTGAGCTCTCCTCCTCCTGATTGTTTTCGCTCAAAGACATTTCTGTCTGTGTGCGGGCACCCGGAGCCGGCAGAAGTCCCCGTGAAGTCCTTCGGCAGGACGGAGGGCTGCGTGGGCTCCAGTGAGAGAGGGAGTTAGGAGAATCTTATCAAGTAGAGATAGAGCGCTGACAGCGTTAAACTAGGATGCTACTTAGCGTCTTTGCTAACTATGGTGCATTGTGCCAATTAACTAAAGCAAGAAGCCTTGGGGCCCTTACCAAGGTCAGTCTCCTCATAAGAGAGTGAGCCTGTCTTAAGAAACTGGGAGAAACTGGTCCTGCAGATGGACAAGAGCCAAGGAGCAACTGAGTCTGTGCAAAGACAAGAGGTCAACTAGCGGTGACGAGGAAGAGTCATCAATCTTCACGCCCACGACCTCCCGTGCTGCCCAGCGCTGAATAAACATACCTACTTTACAATCTCACTGATTGTGGAGTCCCTTTTCCGCAAGTCACTAGCAGCGGTTTCTTCCGCAGAGGTTTTCCCAGAGCCGCTTCAAAGCTTCCCTCGCGGAGCTGGGGCGTCGCAGGGGGTCGTCAAAGCACGCGCACACACACACACACACACACAGGCGTTGTTGTCCAAACAGAAAGTATTTACAACAAATTCGACAAGCGGTTTTCCTCTGCCAGCAGCAAATGCCTGAGGGCCCCTACAGCTTCACAAATCATAGCACAAAGAGCCTAAAGTTCCTCTAAAATTTAGGGAAATGATTCAAAATAGATCTGCTAGGGGAAAACGATCACTGGCGGCAGGGTACACAATACACGCGAGTCTCAGCTCTCCTCCGCAGGGTCAGTGCCCACGCCCAAGTGCGACGCTGATGGCACCCGAACATTTGCTGTAGCAGGCAGCAGAGCCAGCAGCTCAGGGGAGCAATTTTAAAAACCAGGAGGCACTTAAACCAACCCTTAATTGACCCAGTTACTGCAGGAGAGTCCCGACTACTCGCCCTGGAGTCCTACTGTCACCAGCAAAAAGCACCAACCAAAGCTTGGGGGAACTTTGGTACAGCACAAGAGAAGGGAGTGGGGGTAGCGTAGCCGTATCGCAGAGCTGCTGCTTTTCACACCATTTTATCATCCCTGATAATTGAAAGTAAGGCCGGGTGGGCTGACCCCACCACCACCACTCCTGGCAGCATGTTTGGTCCACAACACTAGAATAATTATTTTGCTCCCTCCCGCCCCTACAGCTTCATCATCTGAAAAGATTACAGTCAAAACAATGGCATACACAAATAAAAGTCAAGAGTTGACATAGTAACTCCGGGATTTGGGTATCAACTGTCCGAGAAATCAGAACACCCAGGCTTCACAATGTGCCCAACATCGAGCTGTGCCAAGGGGGGCGGAAGGAAGAAGCTTTCCGTTTAAGCCTTCAGAGCATCGCTCCATCACTACGTCAATTCACAGCCACCACAGCGTGCCGATGGACATCTTTCTGTGCCAAAAGAAACAAGTGCTTTGTCCTCTTGATATCAAAGGTAGCCACCTATAGTTACGGAACCATGCACAAGACCTTAACTCTGACCAGCAGGGAAACTTAGGACAACTGAGTGCAGATCCTGCCAATTTCTACCAGTTCCAACTGTGCTTTAAGTCTCATTGCAAAGCCTCAGTTAGAAAAAGGATCACCTCGGGGTATCCAACAAGAAGAAGAGTTGTTTTCTTTTTTTTTTTTCTTTTTTTTTTTTTTTTAATATACCATAGGACTATGCAGTTCAATCATCAATCATCTTGGAAAGCTCAAGGAGGAGGTCATCCTCATCCTTCCCTGGGTCCAAGTCGAGCTCGGCTTCCAGTATGCTGTCTGAGAGTTCCCAAAGTAGCATCTCTAAATCCTCGTCTACAGATACGGGCGCGTTGCCTGTGGAACTCAGCCGGCGTGTCCTTGCTTCTTCTAGCTGGGAAGAAGCTGAAGTCGAGCTTGAGAACTCCATTGGCTCCACGGATTCTGCCTGGCTTCCAAGATGTGCTTCAGGTCTTGGCAGAGCAAGGAAGAGAACAATCAGTATATGCCATTTCTTAACGGGAAATCCCTTTTCTGCAAACCGGCTCTTAAAACCGTAGCCAACCCCTCCTGCACTTCAATCTTACCCAGGGATTGTTATTCAATTAACCCAGGGCTACATTTAGAGCCCAATATATTAGCAGGTACATTTTTCAGTTTGGGGGTTTCTCTGTGTTATAAATGACTGAGTTCCAAATAGGATTACAATCAGAGTTTACAATTTATTAAACGAATAGAGGCAAGCAAACAGCGCTGGGTGCGCCGGGAGTCTCTGCTCCACCGGGACGCACACCTGTTACGTAAGGCGGCTGGTTTTTATGCTCCTAGGCTAATACATATTCATTACTACTTCTAGAAGAGGCAGGGTTATTATAATTGGTTTCCCGAATCCGAAGTCCTCCCAGGTGCGCCTGCTTATCAGTCTCTGTTAGTTTCTCGGGGGCCGCTCGGACAGGGAGGCTCATATTCTTCCTCCTTATCTAGTGGTCTCTTGGCCGGCTGTCAGAAGTTACTGCACATTCGTGCAAAGTCAGCAGTTTTTCTCCGAAGAAATCCCTTTGTTCTCTTCTCGCCTAAACCCAGGCCTCAATGTTAACCCTTCAAAACCCCTTAGTGGCACGAATTGCTGGACCATTTCTTACAATTCCTCCCTTTTTTTTTTTTTTAATCATCAATTCGTGTCTCTCCTTCAACCTTTGTCAGTAACAATTGGATTTCATCAGTCAGTTCTCGGGGTGTCCACTTCTTAAGCATCATTATCGACACGTCACCTTTTCTCTCCACTGAAGTCATCACAAATTGGGTGCTATTTATTACTCGCCGTATCAACAACGTAAAGCAAGGTATCATACAAGGTATAAACAATAATGTCACTATACCACATAAAAATAAAAACAGCATCCTTTTAACCCATGGTTCACCAGGCAACCATGAAAAGAAATCCCAATCCATACCCTTCCAAGTTTGTACTGGGACGTGGGCTAGCTTTCTAATTTCCTTTGTTATCTGCTTGACCACTTTTCCATTATCATCAATCTGTAGACAACAATTAGAATCGTTCAGTTTTCCACATACTCCCCCTTCTTCTGCTAGTAAATAGTCTAAGACCATTCTATGTTGGAATATAGCATTTCTCATTTGAGTGGATTGGTCAGCCAAAAGATCCAAGGCTGTCGCTGTTTGATTTGTTACAACTTCGAGGATAGCTTGCAACCTAATTATTCGGTTCAAATTATAAATAGGTTCTCGGGCTCCTGATATCAACTCATTTGGGTTCCAGGTGGCTGGCCCATAATGCTGTATGATTCTTTCAGGAGGCCATTCATCCTTTCCCCATTTTTGGGCACTATCCCCGGATAAGGAAGTATCAATAGATCGTTTTACTCTGTTCAGGTCATCATATAATCTTATTCCTAAATGATTTCCTTGTGTTTGTGACAATAAAAAGAACAAGGGTCTTATGTACCCCCCATAGCATATTCCCGACCAGTTTCCAGGTAGCCTCTTGTAAGCATGTTTGCCACACACCCAATAATGTCCCTTTAGGGCCCACGTCCCGTTTGGAAAATGACCATCCCATCCATCTTTACCCTTTGGGGCGTGATAATACAGAGTGTCCTTGTTACCGAGTGGTCCTGTTACAATGTCTGCCCCGTTTGTACTCGTATATGCACGCTTCCAAGCTCCCACGTTGGGTTTCCACTTACAGTCACAATTCAGTTCTCTTTGGCGACCTGTCATATTATAAGCCTTTTTCGCCGTCCAATCTTGAGAGTGTGGGAAGCGCCTTCAATCATGGGGTTGGGCCCGCTTTCAGAGCTTGTGTTACCATTCAGCCCTTCAGGGTGATCCAGCTCCTGGAAAAACTAATCACAATTTTATTATGGGTTTAAAAGGTTCTCATGTTATTTTTCTCAGGACAAACTGATCTTGGTGTGGGAGAAGTCCGGTCGAGGCACTCTCACTCGGCGGTCAATACCCATAGGGGTTGCCTCCCTCGGTAGACCATACACGCCGCAGTGGAGGGTCCTACCCCGGTCTTGCCTTCTCCCTTTCCTCCCTTCAGCCTTGTCCTCTTTATCCAGTGCCCTTAATTCATGCAGAACCTCATTGCTGGGATATCAGTTCCTCTTTAGTCTCAGTTTCAGTTCCCCAGGAGTGGACTCAACCCTCCAGGCTTCGGTAGTTATTGGTCCTTTTATTCTGGATGCGTGGGTCCAACCCCTTCTTGCTGTTCTCACAGCTGTTTCAGTAGTAAGTAAAACAAGGTACAGTCCCTCCCATCGGGGGTTCAATGATTCTTCTCTCCAGGTTTTTATTAAGACCTTGTCTCCTGGTTGTATTTTATGAATAGCAAATCCTAAAGGTGGTGTCTGAGTCATCATCCCAATTTCTCTTATCTCCTGTAATCTCCTTCCAATGGTAATTATGTATTTCTGGATACTATGATCCTCAACTACATTGTTCCCTAGGGGCATCCCTTGAGAATAAGGCATACCATATAACATTTCATATGATGATAATCCAGTCTCACTGTGTGGTTTAGTTCTTATGTTTAAAAGTGCCAATGGTAAGCATTTCGTCCAGGGCAGCTGTGTCTCGATCATTAACTTAGCCAATTGTTGTTTTATTGTTTGATTCATCCTTTCTACTTTCCCTGAGCTTTGTGGGTGCCACGGAGTGTGGTATTCCCACTGAATACCTTTCAAGGGGTACATCCTTCAAATCTTTGTGGCTGGCGTATGTTCGATTATTTCCACACAATTGTGTTCCAACGGTCCTTCTTCTGGAACGGTTCCTAGAAATACTGCTGGATATAACAGGTTAGTTGTTTTCAAGGTTATGTCATCTTGTTCAGTTAGGATTGCCTGATATTTCATCATCCGGCTGGGTGATAACCAGTGCCCCCCCCCTTTGTTCCAAAACGGTTGTTACCATATGTGGTCCAAAAACTTCAATACGTTTTCCCATTTGAAGGCAAATAATTTTCTACTATCTTTATCAAGAGGTATGCAAAAGAAGGCATCCTTTAAATCTATCACGGTAAACCATTTATATTTCCCTTTCACAGATGTTAACAATGTGTAAGGATTAGCTACTACCGGGTGAATATCCTTTGTTATTTCATTTATTGCTCTAAGATCTTGTACAAATCTATACTCGCCATTCGGCTTCTTTACTGGAAAAATTGGAGTATTGTATTCCGATTTACATTCTTCCAGAATCTGATATTTGAGAAATTTGTCAATAATTTTCACCATTCCCATGCCTAGCTTCTATCTTAAGTGGATATTGTTTGATTCGAACAGGTTTGGCTCCTTCCTTTAATTCCACCTTTACCGGTTGTGCCAGTTTCGACTTCCCTGGTACATCTGTTTCCCGTACTGTTGCTATAACTGCATTTTCTACTTCTCTTGGAATATTAACAAAGGGTTTATCTTTGATCATTAGGATTTGGCCTACTTTGGACTCAGGTACCTTCATTATTAATTCTCCATCCTCAAAGGTTATTGTTGCATCTAATTTGGCTAATAGATCCCGTCCCAAGAGTGGCATCGGGCATTCTGGTACATACTAAAATTTATGGGTTAGTTCCTCACCCCCAAAACGCAAATCAAGGGGTCGTAAGAATGACCATTCTTCCTCTTTCCCTGTGGCTCCAATTATTGTAGTTGTCTTAGTTCCTAATCGTCCTTTTAAACTATTTAACACTGAATATGTTGCTCCTATTACATTTACAGCCTAATTAACACAGAGAAAGAAGCTCCCATAACCAACAAAAAATTCAAGCCTGTCTTCGTTTCCTAGCTTTATTTCAACTAGTGGACCTGCTAGGGTAGATGCCCCAGGTCCCCATCATTCCTGACTGTTGTTTGTCCTGCAGCCTAAGACAATTTCTTTCTGATATCAGGGGCTGATTGCCCTGGAAAGAGGTTAGCCAGTTGCCTCTCTCTCTTTTTTTTTTTTTTTTTTTTTTTTTAAGCCAGGTCCATTTTTTTTTTTTTTCATTGCATTTCAAAGTTGGTCCAGAAATTCAAAAATTCCATAAATTCCATAGGGGTTTCTTTTGGACCTTGTTGGAACAGATTCTCAATTCCCAATAGCCAATTTAACCAGATTTTAGTATTTACATAATTTCCGGGGTGATTAGGGTCTCAGTGAGGGGGTCGCTCAGGGGAATGCAATCGTTGAAAGTTCCCTGAGCGGTCCCATTGGCAATCTGAGCTCACACACGAACTCAGGTTGTTTCAAAAGTTAGCTGCTTTTCTGTTTCCACGACAACTCTCTCGGACCCATCACGGTCCCCCTGCCCCAGAGGGCTCACACCGCGATTTAGAGATCTCAGCCTCGGGTTGAGGCGGAACTATTAACATTCCTACATCCTCTTCCCCTGCTCATTCAACTTCAAACAGCTCTGTTAAATACTACATGCCACACAACCTTTAACACCTTCAACAACCCTTTTAACACTTCCTTTATCTTTCTCCAGCCCGTACTTTTCTAATGCCAACACCAAAGGCTCAGTCAGGGGCCAACTTAATTCCAAACCTTTTCCCTCCAACATGCTGAAACAACATATCACTATACAACATTTCATCCTATTTCCCTTCTCTCCTCAAAAACATTAATTGCAAGACACTGTTATAGTCGATTGATCCATAAAGTGGCCATTTAGTTTATATAGTGGCCACCATTGATTGCAATACTTAGTGAAAGTCCTCTTGCTTTCTGTGCCCCCATTTCTAACAATATCCTTCCAATGTGCCAATATGCACCCAAGGAGGCTTTTTCTTTTTTAGGACGTCTTTTTTTTTTTTTTTTTTTTTTGGATTTTCCCCTTTTCCTTGATTTCCCATTCCCTTTTATTTATTTATATTAGTTACTGTCCCTTGTTTCAATTTCCACGCAAACCTTTTTATTGCAGGTTTTTACTATCTTTTCCTAATCTTCTTCCCAAATGTCCCAATTCTCTGGGATTAAACTCTTCTTTCCACATACAAACTTTACTATTTCAGATTATTAATGAGCCCCATTCCAATCATAAATCCGCAGGACTTCGGAAAAACACCTGAAGCACTCAGCCTTCTGTCTTCTAGACAAACAATAACACCTTTTCCACAAAATTTACATTTCAATAAGACCGAATTTCAAGCCAAATGCTAATTTTTCTCATGCACTTTGTTAGTAAGCCTACACAAAACAAGGAATCACTCCTGTGTATCCGTCAAGATGGGGGTTTAAAAAGGTATTGAGGCCTAAATAAATTCGCTCTCCCCCTTCTTACCAAATTCCCAGGGCTCAGGCCCGAACCACCAAAGAAGTGACTCTCCGTTCTACCACTTTGATAATCAGTCAGCCCCGCTCCCCCGATACTTGGGAAACTGACCGAACACCACCGCGAATATACCCAAACTTCTAAACTGTTACTTAGATAATGCTCCCACCTTCCTCCTTGACACAGTCAAAACATTTAAGAACAAAACAGGATTACAAGATGCACCACCGGGGGTGGATTGTTAGGATATAGAGGTGGTAGGTTATCCAATGACTCCCATTCATCATCTTTTTCTTTTTCCTTTTTTTTTTTTTATTTTTTATTTTTTTGTTCTCTTCTTCGTCAAACTTCTCGTCTGCTTTTAGTGTAAATATTGAGGCTGGAAAAGGACGTGAGATCCTGATCCATAATCCTGCATAATCACTTTCCTCCTGGCTAAAAGGTTCCTTTGAATTAACATGTATATTTAAGGCCTGGCAAACCCAGTCTTCAAAGGATCCGAAAACGGGCCAAAAGACATGTGGTCTTAAAGGCTCCTTTGGCCATTCTGTCATACAATACTGAACCATTTTTAATTTACTTTTTCCCTTTTCTGGGGCCCCTATCGTTCCAATTTCTAATCATTATCCCTAATGGACTTTCTGGTGGTATGTCTGGTAATTTGCTCCCTTTTCTCTGGTCCCGGGTCTTCAATTTTGTCTGACCCATCTAGGAATTTTACTGTGGCAATTCCTACAGCCCTTGGTTGCCTTAGTGAGAGTGTCTTGCAGGGGGTTTAGGACCTATCACCCACCCACGAATCCTATAGGAATCGCTTCGGTCCTTCACCGGCCAAGTCCCTCGCGGGAGATTGGAACCGCGGTTAGAAGACCTCCACAATCGCTTCGGAACTACGTTCCGTCTCAGTCACACTCTCACACACACAGGCAACCGAAACCCACCCAACCGAACGGTATACGCCTTAAATACTTACGACTCCGTCGTCTTCGTTCGGATCTTCGCGCGCAGAATTACGGGCAAAATATAGTGCTGCAGCCGGCAAAGGGAGCTCATAAAAAAATCTAAATCTTTGCTTGCCCTTATTCAGGTTCAAGATGGCATTAGCCCTGACCTGACTCGAACAGGAGCCACCAAATGGTGGGGGCGCCCCTCCTAGATCAAGTCAGAATTCAGGAACCAAGACCATCCCGGACGAGCCCCCAATTGTTATAAATGACTGAGTTCCAAATAGGATTACAATCAGAGTTTACAATTTATTAAACGAATAGAGGCAAGCAAACAGCGCTGGGTGCGCCGGGAGTCTCTGCTCCACCGGGACGCACACCTGTTACGTAAGGCGGCTGGTTTTTATGCTCCTAGGCTAATACATATTCATTACTACTTCTAGAAGAGGCAGGGTTATTATAATTGGTTTCCCGAATCCGAAGTCCTCCCAGGTGCGCCTGCTTATCAGTCTCTGTTAGTTTCTTGGGGGCCGCTCGGACAGGGAGGCTCATATTCTTCCTCCTTATCTAGTGGTCTCTTGGCCGGCTGTCAGAAGTTACTGCACATTCGTGCAAAGTCAGCAGTTTTTCTCCGAAGAAATCCCTTTGTTCTCTTCTCGCCTAAACCCAGGCCTCAATGTTAACCCTTCAAAACCCCTTAGTGGCACGAATTCCTGGACCATTTCTTACATCTGTGAAGCCAGAGCACCCGGAGTCTAGCAAAGATGGGAAACCAACATGGCCTCCCGGAAGCCCAGTGTCCGAGAACTACATCTCCCGGCATGCTCTGGGAAAACAATATGGACTCCCGGAAACCCGGTGGCCAAGAACTACATTTCCCAGCACTCCCCAGAAAGTTGAGCCTCGCAGCGTGCCGTAGGACGCCATTTTTTGCTCTGTTACATTACCGGTTTGGTGTTTATGGAGGGTTTTCCCGCCGTTTTGGGGGGTTTCCCCTCAATTTCGGGTTTTCAGCTCTCCATTTCAGAGTTCTTCCCCACAATTTTGGGGTTCCTTCCCCTAATTTGGTGCTTCGCCCCCCCCCCACTTTTGGGGTTCCCCCTCCATTTTGGGGATTCCCCCCAGTTCCAAGCCCTCCACAATTTTGGAGGCCCCCACCATCCTTTCTTGGCCTGCCACCCTAATATTAAGGTTCTTTCCCCCAATGTTGGGGTTCTCACCACATGTTTGAGGTTCCTTCCCTTAATTTGGGGCTTAGCTCCCCGGGATCTGGGGCTTTAACCCCAATTTTGGGGGTCCCCCCCAAGTTTGGGGATTCCTCCCCAGGTCTGGGGGGGGTCCACATTCAATTCTGGAATTTCACACTTCCATTTAAGTCTTCTTCCCCCCAATTTGGGGGTTCGCCCACCCAATTTTGGGGGTTCCTCCCCTAATTTGGGGGGGACACAACCGATTGTAGAGTCCCCCACCCTCCTTTTTTGGGTTCCCCCCTAATATTAAAAGTTCTTCCGCCCAATTTTGGGGGACCCCACAATTTTGACGTTCCTTCCCCTAACTTGGGGCTTCAACCCTTCAATTTTGGGGGGGGCTCCCACCCTCTTATTTTGGCCTTCCGCCCTAATATTAGGCCTAACCCCTAAGAACCTTGACCCCTAACGCTGTGGCAACCACGGATCTAACCCTAACCCCTACCCCAACAAACCCTAGAAACCCTAACCCTAAAAACCCTTACAGCCCTAACCCGATAAAATTTACCACACTAAACCCCTGAAGACTGTTCTGGGGGGTCCACATTCAATTCTGGAATTTCACACTTCCATTTAAGTGTTCTGCCCCCCCAATATGGGGGTTCGCCCACCCAATTTTGGGGGTTCCTCCCCTAATTGGGGGGGACACAACCAATTTTGGGGGGGACACAACCAATTTGGGGGGGGACACAACCAATTTGGGGGGTCCCCCCAATTTTAGAGTCCCCCACCCTCCTTTTTTGGGTTTCCCCCAATATTAAGAGCTCTTCCGCCCAATTTTGGGGGACCCCACAATTTTGACGTTTCTTCCCCTAAATTGGGGCTTCGACCCTTCAATTTTGGGGGGGGCTCCCCCCTTAGTTTGGCCTTCCACCCTAATATTGGGCCTTAGCCCTAAGAACCCTGACCCCTAACACTACGGCTCCCACGGATCTAACCCTAACCCCTACCCCAAAAAACCCTAGAAACCCTAACCCTAAAAACCCTTACAGTCCTAACCCGATAAAATTTACCACACTAGACCTACGCCTAAAAGCCCTAACCCTAAAAATTAAGACCCTCTAAACCCTAACCCAAAACGTAAAGATTCTCAAAGCCCTAACGCTGGAGACCCTAACCTTAAAAAAAAAAAAAATAAGACCTTAAAACCCTAACCCTAAATACCTGACCATAACTAAAACCCTAAGACCCTAACCCTAAAAACCCTATCAACACTAAAACCACAAAATACTTTAAAACCTTAACACACTAACCCCCAAACCCTAACCCTTATAACTCCAACCCTAACAACCTTAAAATCCTAACCCTAAACCCTGGAAACCCTAACCCTGAAACCCAACCCTAGTGCCTTAGCCCTGAAACCTTAACACCCTAACACCTTATTAGAAACACTCTGTAACCAATACCATAGGCTCAGGCAAGTATCTCAGTGAGGTAGCATTTTTATTCACGATTGCAATGGCAGGCGTCCCACAAGCCACCTACTAGTTCCATAACACAGTTTATATAATTTTTTTTTCCTCTCGGTGACCAGGACCCTCCCCAGTTTCCCCATTGACTGGGTAATCCATGTTCACAATCTATCCAGTGCTTCACAGAAAATACACAGCTGCTGGCCTGTTACTAGTCAATTTTATTTTTTTCTTGACTGTTTTCCTCTTTGAGGTGGTAATGTTTCTTACACCGTGATTTCCACCCAATTGCTCTAAGGATTCTGGTTGTCTGCATTTTACAAGGTTGTCTGTTAAGCTTTCTTATCACTGCAAGCATATATCAATACCACCTTCCTTCCCTCTAAACGATGTAACTCTGTGCAAAAACATTTTTATTCCCACAACCTTGATCCCCTTACCCTAAAATCCTTATTCTCTTTAACCCTAACAACTCTAACCACAACCCTAACCCTTCATATCAACCCCCCGACGCTAATGACACTGACTAATGATCCAAACCCCAAACCCCAGGCAACCAACAAAGAAACAGACACAAAGCTGAAAACTACAAAAAAGGCAAAACCCTGGATACAGACCCCAAATCACAAACACGCTACCAAAATGCTACAGAAAAGCCCCAGACGCAGGCCCCAAGCACTACAGCTAGGCCCCAGAAGCTCTAGACACATCCCAAAGCCAAAATGCAATCCCCAAACACTACAGAAAAGCCCCCAAACACCAGACACAGGCTGCAGAAGTCTACAAGCAGGCCCCAGCCACACCCGGATGCAGACCCCAACTGTCCACAAGCAGCTCCCAACCCACCCCCCCCATGAACTGGACCCCCCACCACCACCACCCAGATGCATGCCCCAGGCCCCAGGCCCCAGGCCTCAGCCCCAGCCCCCACACCCCAGACTCAGGCCCCAAAGGTGTACAACCAGCTCCCAACTGCCCCCCTCAAAGGGAGGCCCCAAAGCCTGCCAGAGGACCCTAGAGCGTACAAGCAGCTCCCAACCCCCCCGGCACAGGCCCCAACCCCCCCCCAGACACAGGCCCCAAAGGTGTACAAGCAACTCCCCATCCTCCCCAGAGGCACGCCCCAAAGGTGTACAAACAGCCCCAACCCCCCAAGACCCAGACCCCTACAGCGTAGAAGCAGCTCCCAACCCCATGCCCCCAAGGCACATGCCCCAACCCCTCCCCCAAGGCAGGCCCTAACAGTGTACAAGCAGCTCCCACCCCCCCCCAGACGCAGGCCCTAAAGGTGTACAAGCAGGCCCCTACAGTATACAAGCAGCTCACAACCACCCCCCAAAGGCAGGCCCCAACCCCCTCCAGATGCAAGCCCGAAAGGTTAAAACCAGCTCCAACCCCCCCCCCCCCGCCCCGCCCCGCGCAGACGCAGGCCCCAAAGGTGTACAAGCAGTTCCCAACCCCTCCAAGGCAGGCCCCAAAAGTGTACAGGCAGGCCCCTACAGTGTAGAAACGCTCCAACCCCCCCCCTTCCACCTCGAGGGAGGCCCTCCCCCCCCAGTATACACGAAGCTCCCAACCCCCTCTCAGAGGAATGCCTAAAAAAGTATACAAGCAGCTCCTAACACCCCCCCCCCCCCCCCCAAAAGAGGCAGTCCCCAAAGGTGTACAAGCAGGCCCTCAAATCCCTTAGGTGTACAAGCAGGCCCTTCAAATCCCTTAGCCCCTGCGTCAGCTTTATTGGCGAGCAGCGAGGCTGGGGGGGGAGGGGGGCAAGACAGCCTTAAATAAAATACAAATATAAAAAGTGTTATAAATGGCTGTTATAAATCCAAATAGGATTACAATCAAAGTTTACAATTTATTAAACGAATAGAGGCAAGCAAGCAGCGCTGGGTGCGCCGGGAGTCTCTGCTCCCCCAGGACGCACACCTGTTACTTAAGGCGGCTGGTTTTGATGCTCCCAGGCTAATACATATTCATTACTACTTCGAGAAGAGGCAGGGTTATTAGAATTGGTTTCCGGAATCCGAAACCCCTCCCAGGGGCGCCTGCGTACCAGTCTCTGGTGGTCTCTCGGGGCTTGCTCGGGCTGAATGCTGGTTGTCTTCCTCCCAGGCTTTTGTCCTTCAATTGTCCTTCAGCTCCCCCTTCCTCCTCGTTTGGGAGCCTCTGCGCCGGATTTCAGAAACTCTAGCAACATCCCCTGCAGTAGTCAGCACTTTTCCCTAAAAACCCCTTTGTTCTCTTATCACCTAGACCCGGGCCTCGATGTTAACCCTTCAAATCCCTTAGTGACACGAATTGCTGGACCATTCCTTACAAAAGGAAGGATAAAATATGTAGAGGAGCAATGGCACACGCGAAAGCCCAGCGCCGCGGGCAGAGGCAGCGAAGGTTGACGGCAGAACAGTGCTCGGTTTGAACACGGAGAGGGAAAGCGAGGGGAAGGTGGCCGAAGCCGGCCGCAGTCTCTGAGCTCTCCTCCTCCTGATTGTTTTCTCTCAAAGCCATTTCTGTCTGTGTGCGGGCACCCGGAGCCGGCAGAAGTCCCCGTGAAGTCCTTCGGCAGGACGGAGGGCTGCGTGGGCTCCAGTGAGAGAGGGAGTTAGGAGAATCTTATCAAGTAGAGATAGAGCGCTGACAGCGTTAAACTAGGATGCTACTTAGCGTCTTTGCTAACTATGGTGCATTGTGCCAATTAACTAAAGCAAGAAGCCTTGGGGCCCTTACCAAGGTCAGTCTCCTCATAAGAGAGTGAGCCTGTCTTAAGAAACTGGGAGAAACTGGTCCTGCAGATGGACAAGAGCCAAGGAGCAACTGAGTCTGTGCAAAGACAAGAGGTTGTAAGAAATGGTCCAGCAATTCGTGCCACTAAGGGGTTTTGAAGGGTTAACATTGAGGCCTGGGTTTAGGCGAGAAGAGAACAAAGGGATTTCTTCGGAGAAAAACTGCTGACTTTGCACGAATGTGCAGTAACTTCTGACAGCCGGCCAAGAGACCACTAGATAAGGAGGAAGAATATGAGCCTCCCTGTCCGAGCGGCCCCCGAGAAACTAACAGAGACTGATAAGCAGGCGCACCTGGGAGGACTTCGGATTCGGGAAACCAATTATAATAACCCTGCCTCTTCTAGAAGTAGTAATGAATATGTATTAGCCTAGGAGCATAAAAACCAGCCGCCTTACGTAACAGGTGTGCGTCCCGGTGGAGCAGAGACTCCCGGCGCACCCAGCGCTGTTTGCTTGCCTCTATTCGTTTAATAAATTGTAAACTCTGATTGTAATCCTATTTGGGACTCAGTCATTTATAACAACTGGGGGCTCGTCCGGGATGGTCTTGGTTCCTGAATTCTGACTTGATCTAGCAGGGGCGCCCCCACCATTTGGTGGCTCCTGTTTGAGTCAGGTCGGGGCTAATGCCATCTTGAACCTGAATAAGGGCAAGCAAAGATTTAGATTTTTTTATGAGCTCCCTTTGCCGGCTGCAGCACTATATTTTGCCCGTAATTCTGCGCGCGAAGATCCGAACGAAGACGACGGAGTCGTAAGTATTTAAGGCGTATACCGTTCGGTTGGGTGGGTTTCGGTTGCCTGTGTGTGTGAGAGTGTGACTGAGACGGAACGTAGTTCCGAAGCGATTGTGGAGGTCTTCTAACCGCGGTTCCAATCTCCCGCGAGGGACTTGGCCGGTGAAGGACCGAAGCGATTCCTATAGGATTCGTGGGTGGTGATAGGTCCTAAACCCCCTGCAAGACACTCTCACTAAGGCAACCAAGGGCTGTAGGAATTGCCACAGTAAAATTCCTAGATGGGTCAGACAAAATTGAAGACCCGGGACCAGAGAAAAGGGAGCAAATTACCAGACATACCACCAGAAAGTCCATTAGGGATAATGATTAGAAATTGGAACGATAGGGGCCCCAGAAAAGGGAAAAAGTAAATTAAAAATGGTTCAGTATTGTATGACAGAATGGCCAAAGGAGCCTTTAAGACCACATGTCTTTTGGCCCGTTTTCGGATCCTTTGAAGACTGGGTTTGCCAGGCCTTAAATATACATGTTAATTCAAAGGAACCTTTTAGCCAGGAGGAAAGTGATTATGCAGGATTATGGATCAGGATCTCACGTCCTTTTCCAGCCTCAATATTTACACTAAAAGCAGACGAGAAGTTTGACGAAGAAGAGAACAAAAAAATAAAAAATAAAAAAAAAAAAAAGGAAAAAGAAAAAGATGATGAATGGGAGTCATTGGATAACCTACCACCTCTATATCCTAACAATCCACCCCCGGTGGTGCATCTTGTAATCCTGTTTTGTTCTTAAATGTTTTGACTGTGTCAAGGAGGAAGGTGGGAGCATTATCTAAGTAACAGTTTAGAAGTTTGGGTATATTCGCGGTGGTGTTCGGTCAGTTTCCCAAGTATCGGGGGAGCGGGGCTGACTGATTATCAAAGTGGTAGAACAGAGAGTCACTTCTTTGGTGGTTCGGGCCTGAGCCCTGGGAATTTGGTAAGAAGGGGGAGAGCGAATTTATTTAGGCCTCAATACCTTTTTAAACCCCCATCTTGACGGATACACAGGAGTGATTCCTTGTTTTGTGTAGGCTTACTAACAAAGTGCATGAGAAAAATTAGCATTTGGCTTGAAATTCGGTCTTATTGAAATGTAAATTTTGTGGAAAAGGTGTTATTGTTTGTCTAGAAGACAGAAGGCTGAGTGCTTCAGGTGTTTTTCCGAAGTCCTGCGGATTTATGATTGGAATGGGGCTCATTAATAATCTGAAATAGTAAAGTTTGTATGTGGAAAGAAGAGTTTAATCCCAGAGAATTGGGACATTTGGGAAGAAGATTAGGAAAAGATAGTAAAAACCTGCAATAAAAAGGTTTGCGTGGAAATTGAAACAAGGGACAGTAACTAATATAAATAAATAAAAGGGAATGGGAAATCAAGGAAAAGGGGAAAATCCAAAAAAAAAAAAAAAAAAAAAAAGACGTCCTAAAAAAGAAAAAGCCTCCTTGGGTGCATATTGGCACATTGGAAGGATATTGTTAGAAATGGGGGCACAGAAAGCAAGAGGACTTTCACTAAGTATTGCAATCAATGGTGGCCACTATATAAACTAAATGGCCACTTTATGGATCAATCGACTATAACAGTGTCTTGCAATTAATGTTTTTGAGGAGAGAAGGAAAATAGGATGAAATGTTGTATAGTGATATGTTGTTTCAGCATGTTGGAGGGAAAAGGTTTGGAATTAAGTTGGCCCCTGACTGAGCCTTTGGTGTTGGCATTAGAAAAGTACGGGCTGGAGAAAGATAAAGGAAGTGTTAAAAGGGTTGTTGAAGGTGTTAAAGGTTGTGTGGCATGTAGTATTTAACAGAGCTGTTTGAAGTTGAATGAGCAGGGGAAGAGGATGTAGGAATGTTAATAGTTCCGCCTCAACCCGAGGCTGAGATCTCTAAATCGCGGTGTGAGCCCTCTGGGGCAGGGGGACCGTGATGGGTCTGAGAGAGTTGTCGTGGAAACAGAAAAGCAGCTAACTCTTGAAACAACCTGAGTTCGTGTGTGAGCTCAGGTTGCCAATGGGACCGCTCAGGGAACTTTCAACGATTGCATTCCCCTGACCGACCCCCTCACTGAGACCCTAATCACCCCGGAAATTATGTAAATACTAAAATCTGGTTAAATTGGCTATTGGGAATTGAGAATCTGTTCCAACAAGGTCCAAAAGAAACCCCTATGGAATTTACGGAATTTTTGAATTTCTGGACCAACTTTGAAATGCAATGAAAAAAAAAAAAAAATGGACCTGGCTTAAAAAAAAAAAAAAAAAAAAAAAAAAAGAGAGAGAGAGAGGCAACTGGCTAACCTCTTTCCAGGGCAATCAGCCCCTGATATCAGAAAGAAATTGTCTTAGGCTGCAGGACAAACTTACAACAGTCAGGAATGATGGGGACCTGGGGCATCTACCCTAGCAGGTCCACTAGTTGAAATAAAGCTAGGAAACGAAGACAGGCTTGAATTTTTTGTTGGTTATGGGAGCTTCTTTCTCTGTGTTAATTAGGCTGTAAATGTAATAGGAGCAACATATTCAGTGTTAAATAGTTTAAAAGGACGATTAGGAACTAAGACAACTACAATAATTGGAGCCACAGGGAAAGAGGAAGAATGGTCATTCTTACGACCCCTTGATTTGCGTTTTGGGGGTGAGGAACTAACCCATAAATTTTAGTATGTACCAGAATGCCCGATGCCACTCTTGGGACGGGATCTATTAGCCAAATTAGATGCAACAATAACCTTTGAGGATGGAGAATTAATAATGAAGGTGCCTGAGTCCAAAGTAGGCCAAATCCTAACGATCAAAGATAAACCCTTTGTTAATATTCCAAGAGAAGTAGAAAATGCAGTTATAGCAACAGTACGGGAAACAGATGTACCAGGGAAGTCGAAACTGGCACAACTGGTAAAGGTGGAATTAAAGGAAGGAGCCAAACCTGTTTGAATCAAACAATATCCACTTAAGATAGAAGCTAGGCACGGGAATAGTGAAAATTATTGACAAATTTCTCAAATATCAGATTCTGGAAGAATGTAAATCGGAATACAATACTCCAATTTTTCCAGTAAAGAAGCTCAATGGCGAGTATAGATTTGTACAAGATCTTAGAGCAATAAATGAAATAACAAAGGACATTCACCCGGTAGTAGCTAATCCTTACACATTGTTAACATCTGTGAAAGAGAAATATAAATGGTTTACCGTGATAGATTTAAAGGATGCCTTCTTTTGCATACCTCTTGATAAAGATAGTAGAAAATTATTTGCCTTCAAATGGGAAAACGTATTGAAGTTTTTGGACCACATATGGTAACAACCGTTTTGGAACAAAGGGGGGGGGCACTGGTTATCACCCAGCCGGATGATGAAATATCAGGCAATCCTAACTGAACAAGATGACATAACCTTGAAAACAACTAACCTGTTATATCCAGCAGTATTTCTAGGAACCGTTCCAGAAGAAGGACCGTTGGAACACAATTGTGTGGAAATAATCGAACATACGCCAGCCACAAAGATTTGAAGGATGTACCCCTTGAAAGGTATTCAGTGGGAATACCACACTCCGTGGCACCCACAAAGCTCAGGGAAAGTAGAAAGGATGAATCAAACAATAAAACAACAATTGGCTAAGTTAATGATCGAGACACAGCTGCCCTGGACGAAATGCTTACCATTGGCACTTTTAAACATAAGAACTAAACCACACAGTGAGACTGGATTATCATCATATGAAATGTTATATGGTATGCCTTATTCTCAAGGGATGCCCCTAGGGAACAATGTAGTTGAGGATCATAGTATCCAGAAATACATAATTACCATTGGAAGGAGATTACAGGAGATAAGAGAAATTGGGATGATGACTCAGACACCACCTTTAGGATTTGCTATTCATAAAATACAACCAGGAGACAAGGTCTTAATAAAAACCTGGAGAGAAGAATCATTGAACCCCCGATGGGAGGGACTGTACCTTGTTTTACTTACTACTGAAACAGCTGTGAGAACAGCAAGAAGGGGTTGGACCCACGCATCCAGAATAAAAGGACCAATAACTACCGAAGCCTGGAGGGTTGAGTCCACTCCTGGGGAACTGAAACTGAGACTAAAGAGGAACTGATATCCCAGCAATGAGGTTCTGCATGAATTAAGGGCACTGGATAAAGAGGACAAGGCTGAAGGGAGGAAAGGGAGAAGGCAAGACCGGGGTAGGACCCTCCACTGCGGCGTGTATGGTCTACCGAGGGAGGCAACCCCTATGGGTATTGACCGCCGAGTGAGAGTGCCTCGACCGGACTTCTCCCACACCAAGATCAGTTTGTCCTGAGAAAAATAACATGAGAACCTTTTAAACCCATAATAAAATTGTGATTAGTTTTTCCAGGAGCTGGATCACCCTGAAGGGCTGAATGGTAACACAAGCTCTGAAAGCGGGCCCAACCCCATGATTGAAGGCGCTTCCCACACTCTCAAGATTGGACGGCGAAAAAGGCTTATAATATGACAGGTCGCCAAAGAGAACTGAATTGTGACTGTAAGTGGAAACCCAACGTGGGAGCTTGGAAGCGTGCATATACGAGTACAAACGGGGCAGACATTGTAACAGGACCACTCGGTAACAAGGACACTCTGTATTATCACGCCCCAAAGGGTAAAGATGGATGGGATGGTCATTTTCCAAACGGGACGTGGGCCCTAAAGGGACATTATTGGGTGTGTGGCAAACATGCTTACAAGAGGCTACCTGGAAACTGGTCGGGAATATGCTATGGGGGGTACATAAGACCCTTGTTCTTTTTATTGTCACAAACACAAGGAAATCATTTAGGAATAAGATTATATGATGACCTGAACAGAGTAAAACGATCTATTGATACTTCCTTATCCGGGGATAGTGCCCAAAAATGGGGAAAGGATGAATGGCCTCCTGAAAGAATCATACAGCATTATGGGCCAGCCACCTGGAACCCAAATGAGTTGATATCAGGAGCCCGAGAACCTATTTATAATTTGAACCGAATAATTAGGTTGCAAGCTATCCTCGAAGTTGTAACAAATCAAACAGCGACAGCCTTGGATCTTTTGGCTGACCAATCCACTCAAATGAGAAATGCTATATTCCAACATAGAATGGTCTTAGACTATTTACTAGCAGAAGAAGGGGGAGTATGTGGAAAACTGAACGATTCTAATTGTTGTCTACAGATTGATGATAATGGAAAAGTGGTCAAGCAGATAACAAAGGAAATTAGAAAGCTAGCCCACGTCCCAGTACAAACTTGGAAGGGTATGGATTGGGATTTCTTTTCATGGTTGCCTGGTGAACCATGGGTTAAAAGGATGCTGTTTTTATTTTTATGTGGTATAGTGACATTATTGTTTATACCTTGTATGATACCTTGCTTTACGTTGTTGATACGGCGAGTAATAAATAGCACCCAATTTGTGATGACTTCAGTGGAGAGAAAAGGTGACGTGTCGATAATGATGCTTAAGAAGTGGACACCCCGAGAACTGACTGATGAAATCCAATTGTTACTGACAAAGGTTGAAGGAGAGACACGAATTGATGATTAAAAAAAAAAAAAAGGGAGGAATTGTAAGAAATGGTCCAGCAATTCGTGCCACTAAGGGGTTTTGAAGGGTTAACATTGAGGCCTGGGTTTAGGCGAGAAGAGAACAAAGGGATTTCTTCGGAGAAAAACTGCTGACTTTGCACGAATGTGCAGTAACTTCTGACAGCCGGCCAAGAGACCACTAGATAAGGAGGAAGAATATGAGCCTCCCTGTCCGAGCGGCCCCCGAGAAACTAACAGAGACTGATAAGCAGGCGCACCTGGGAGGACTTCGGATTCGGGAAACCAATTATAATAACCCTGCCTCTTCTAGAAGTAGTAATGAATATGTATTAGCCTAGGAGCATAAAAACCAGCCGCCTTACGTAACAGGTGTGCGTCCCGGTGGAGCAGAGACTCCCGGCGCACCCAGCGCTGTTTGCTTGCCTCTATTCGTTTAATAAATTGTAAACTCTGATTGTAATCCTATTTGGGACTCAGTCATTTATAACAAGGTCAACTAGCGGTGACGAGGAAGAGTCATCAATCTTCATGCCCACGACCTCCCATGCTGCCCAGCGCTGAATAAACATACCTACTTTACAATCTCACTGATTGTGGAGTCCCTTTTCCGCAAGTCACTAGCAGCGGTTTCTTCCGCAGAGGTTTTCCCAGAGCCGCTTCAAAGCTTCCCTCGCGGAGCTGAGGCGTCGCAGGGGGTCGTCAAAGCACGCACACACACACACACACACACACACACACAGGCGTTGTTGTCCAAACAGAAAGTATTTACAACAAATTCGACAAGCGGTTTTCCTCTGCCAGCAGCAAATGCCTGAGGGCCCCTACAGCTTCACAAATCATAGCACAAAGAGCCTAAAGTTCCTCTAAAATTTAGGGAAATGATTCAAAATAGATCTGCTAGGGGAAAACGATCACTGGCGGCAGGGTACACAATACACGCGAGTCTCAGCTCTCCTCCGCAGGGTCAGTGCCCACGCCCAAGTGCGACGCTGATGGCACCCGAACATTTGCTGTAGCAGGCAGCAGAGCAGCTCAGGGGAGCAATTTTAAAAACCAGGAGGCACTTAAACCAACCCTTAATTGACCCAGTTACTGCAGGAGAGTCCCGACTACTCGCCCTGGAGTCCTACTGTCACCAGCAAAAAGCACCAACCAAAGCTTGGGGGAACTTTGGTACAGCACAAGAGAAGGGGGGGGGGATAGCGTAGCCGTATCGCAGAGCTGCTGCTTTTCACACCATTTTATCATCCCTGATAATTGAAAGTAAGGCCGGGTGGGCTGACCCCACCACCACCACTCCTGGCAGCATGTTTGGTCCACAACACTAGAATAATTATTTTGCTCCCTCCCGCCCCTACAGCTTCATCATCTGAAAAGATTACAGTCAAAACAATGGCATACACAAATAAAAGTCAAGAGTTGACATAGTAACTCCGGGATTTGGGTATCAACTGTCCGAGAAATCAGAACACCCAGGCTTCACAATGTGCCCAACATCGAGCTGTGCCAAGGGGGGCGGAAGGAAGAAGCTTTCCGTTTAAGCCTTCAGAGCATCGCTCCATCACTACGTCAATTCACAGCCACCACAGCGTGCCAATGGACATCTTTCTGTGCCAAAAGAAACAAGTGCTTTGTCCTCTTGATATCAAAGGTAGCCACCTATAGTTACGGAACCATGCACAAGACCTTAACTCTGACCAGCAGGGAAACTTAGGACAACTGAGTGCAGATCCTGCCAATTTCTACCAGTTCCAACTGTGCTTTAAGTCTCATTGCAAAGCCTCAGTTAGAAAAAGGATCACCTCGGGGTATCCAACAAGAAGAAGAGTTGTTTTCTTTTTTTTTTTTCTTTTTTTTTTTTTTTTAATATACCATAGGACTATGCAGTTCAATCATCAATCATCTTGGAAAGCTCAAGGAGGAGGTCATCCTCATCCTTCCCTGGGTCCAAGTCGAGCTCGGCTTCCAGTATGCTGTCTGAGAGTTCCCAAAGTAGCATCTCTAAATCCTCGTCTACAGATACGGGCCTGTGGAACTCAGCCGGCGTGTCCTTGCTTCTTCTAGCTGGGAAGAAGCTGAAGTCGAGCTTGAGAACTCCATTGGCTCCACGGATTCTGCCTGGCTTCCAAGATGTGCTTCAGGTCTTGGCAGAGCAAGGAAGAGAACAATCAGTATATGCCATTTCTTAACGGGAAATCCCTTTTCTGCAAACCGGCTCTTAAAACCGTAGCCAACCCCTCCTGCACTTCAATCTTACCCAGGGATTGTTATTCAATTAACCCAGGGCTACATTTAGAGCCCAATATATTAGCAGGTACATTTTTCAGTTTGGGGGTTTCTCTGTGAAGCCAGAGCACCCGGAGTCTAGCAAAGATGGGAAACCAACATGGCCTCCCGGAAGCCCAGTGTCCGAGAACTACATCTCCCGGCATGCTCTGGGAAAACAATATGGACTCCCGGAAACCCGGTGGCCAAGAACTACATTTCCCAGCACTCCCCAGAAAATTGAGCCTCGCAGCGTGCCGTAGGACGCCATTTTTTGCTCTGTTACATTACCGGTTTCGTGTTTATGGAGGGTTTTCCCGCCGTTTTGGGGGGTTTCCCCTCAATTTCGGGTTTTCAGCTCTCCATTTCAGAGTTCTTCCCCACAATTTTGGGGTTCCTTCCCCTAATTTGGTGCTTCGCCCCCCCCCCACTTTTGGGGTTCCCCCTCCATTTTGGGGATTCCCCCCAGTTCCAAGCCCTCCACAATTTTGGAGGCCCCCACCATCCTTTCTTGGCCTGCCACCCTAATAT
>NW_028153692.1:0-41817 GCF_964211835.1 Anser anser
AGGCGGCAGGACTGGCAGAGGAGGAGGAGGAGGCTGCCGAGGCGGCAGCATTGGAGGAGCAGGAGGAAGAAGAGTGTGAGGCCCCAGCACTGGAGGAGGAGGAGGAGAAGGAAGACGGCGAGGCGGCAGCACTGGAGCAGCAGGAGGAGGATTGTGAGCGGGTGGCATTGGAGGAGGAGGAGGTGGAGGAAGACGGCGAGGCGTCAGTACTGGAGGAGGAGGAGGAAGAAGGCGAAGAGGAAGCATTATGGGAGGAGGAGGAGGAGGAGGAAGACGGCGACGCAGCAGTATTGGAGGAGGAGGAGGAGGGGGAGGAGGAGGAAGACGGCGAGGCAGCAGTAGTGGAGGAGGAGGAGGAAGAGGAGGAGGAGGAGGAAGACGGCAAGGCGGCAGAATTGGAGGAGGAGGAGGAGGAAGACGGCGAGGCAGCAGCATCGGAGAAGGAGGACGAAGAAGACGGCAAGACGGCAGCAGTGGAGGAGGAGGAGGAGGAGGAGGAAGACGGCGAGGCGTCAGTACTGGAGGAGGAGAAGGATGAAGATGGCGAGGCAGCAGTATTGGAGGAGGAGGAGGAGGAGGAGGAGGAGGAAGACGGTGAGGCGTCAGTACTGGAGGAGGAGAAGAATGAAGATGGCGAGGCAGCAGTATTGGAGGAGGAGGAGGAGGAGGAAGACGGCGAGGCGGCAGAACTGGAGGAGGAGAAGGATGAAGATGGCGAGGCAGCAGCATTGGAGGAGGAGGAGGAGGAGGAGGAGGAGGAGGAAGACGGCGAGGCGTCAGTACTGGAGGAGGAGAAGGATGAAGATGGCGAGACAGCAGTATTGGAGGAGGAGGAGGAGGAGGAGGAGGAAGACGGCGAGGCGTCAGTACTGGAGGAGGAGAAGGATGAAGATGGCGAGACAGCAGTATTGGAGGAGGAGGATGATGATGATGAGGAAGAGGGCGAGGCAGCAGCATTGGAGAAGGAGGACGAAGAAGACGGCGAGGCGGCAGCAATGGAGGAGGAGGAGGAAGAGAAAAACGGTGACGCGGTAGCATTGGAGGATGATGATGAGGAGGAAGATGGCGAGGCGGCAGGACTGGCGGAGGAAGAGGAGGAGGATGCCGAGGCGGGAGCATTGGAGGAACTGGAGGAGGAAGAATGCGAGGCAGCAGTATTGGAGGAGGAGGAGGAAGGCGGCGAGGCAGCAGCGTTGGAGGAGGAGGAGGAGGAGGAGGAGGAGGAAGACGGCGAAACGGCAGAATTTGAGGAGGAGGAGGAGGAAAACGGCGAGGCAGCAGCATTGGAGGAGGAGGACGAAGAAGACGTCGAGACGGCGGCAATGGAGGAGGAGGAGGAGGAAGACGGCGAGGTGGCAGAATTGGAGGAGGAGGAGGAGGAAGATGGCGAGGCAACAGCATTGGAGGAGGAGGACGAAGAAGATGGCGAGACGGCAGCAATGGAGGAGGAGGAGAAAGAGGAAAGCGGCGAGGCGGCAGCATTGGAGGATGATGAGGAGGAGGAAGACGGTGAGGCGGCAGGACTGGCGGAGGAGGAGGAGGAGGCGACGACGGCAAGGTGGCAGCATTGTAGGAAAAGGAGTGGGAGCAGGAGGAAAACAGCTATGCAGCACCATTGGAGGAGGAGGAGGAGAAGGAGGAAGAGGCCGAGGTGGCAGCATTGGAGAGGGAGGAGGAGAAGGAAGAGGGTGAGGCGACAGCATTGGAGGAGGAGGAGGGGGAGGAAGACGACTGGGCAGCAGCATTGGAGGAGGAGGAGGAGGAGGAGGAGGAGGAGGAGGAGGAGGAGGAGGAGGAGGAGGAAGACGGCAAGGCAGCAGTATTGGAGGAGGAGGAGGAGGAGGAAGATGGCGAGGAGGCAGCACTGGAGGAGGAGGAGGAAGACAGCGAGGCCGCAGCATTGCAGGAGGAGGAGGAGGAGGAAGACAACGAGGCGGCAGCATTGGAAAAGGAGGAGGAGAAGGAAGAGGGTGAGGCGACAGCATTGGAGGAGGAGGAGGGGGAGGAGGAGGAGGAGGAGGAGGAGGAGGAGGAGGAGGAGGAGGAGGAGGAGGAGGAGGAGGAGGAGGAGGAGGAGGAGGAGGAGGAGGAGGGCGAGGCGGCAGCACTGGAAGAGGAGGAGGAGGAGGAGGAGGAGGAAGATGGCGAGGAGGTAGCCCTGGAGGAGGAGGAGGAGGAGGAAGAGGAGGCGGAGGAGGAGGAGGAGGAGGAAGAGGCCAATTCCGCAGCACTGGAGGAGGAGGAGGAGAAGGAGGAAGAGGCCGAGGCGGCAGCATTGGTGGAGGAGGAGGAGGCGACGTCGGCAGTGCGGCAGCATTGGAGGAGGAGGAGGAAGACGGCGAGGCAGCAGCATTGGAGAAGGAGGATGAAGAAGACGGCGAGGCGGCAGCAATGGAGGAGGAGGAGGAGGAGGAAGAGGAAAACGGCGAGGCGGCAGGTCTGGCAGGGGAGGAGGAGGAGGATGCCGAGGCGGCAGCATTGGAGGAGCTGGAGGAGGAAGACGGTGAGGCAGCAGTATTGGAGGAGGAGGAGGAGGAGGAGGAGGAGGAGGAGGAAGACGGCGAGGCAGATGTATTGGAGGAGGAGGATGAGGAGGAGGAGGAGGAGGAGGAAGATGGCAAGGCAGTAGTATTGGAGGAGGAGGAGGAGGAGGAGGAGGAGGAGGCTGATTCGGCAGCATTGGAGGAGGAGGAGGAGGAGGAGGAGGAGGAACAGGCCAAGGCGGCAGCATTGGAGGAGGAGGAGGAGGAGGAAGATGGCGAGGAGGTAGCACTGGTGGAGGAGGAGGAGGAGGAGGAGGAAGACGGCGAGGCGGCAGCATTGGAGGAATAGGAGTGGGAGCAGGAGGAAAACAGCTATGCGGCAGCATTGGAGGAGGAGGAGAAGGAGGAAGAGGCCGTGGTGGCAGCATTGGAGGAAGAGGAGGAAGACGGCGAGGCATCAGCATTGGAGAAGGAGGAGGAGGAGGAGGAATACGGCAAGGCTGCAGCACTGGAGGAGGAGGAGGAGGAGGAAGAGGAAAACGGCGAGGCGGCAGGACTGGCGGAGGAGGAGGAGGAGGATGCCGAGACGGCAGCACTGGAGGAGCTGGAGGAGGAAGATGGCGAGGCAGCAGTATTGGAGGAGTAGGAGGAGGAGGAGGAAGACGGCGAGGCAGATGTATTGGAGGAGGAGGAGGAGGAGGAGGAAGACGGCGAGGCGGCAGAATTGGAGGAGGAGGAGGAGGAAGATGGCGAGGCAGCAGCATTGAAGGAGGAGGAGAAGAAGGAGGAAGAGGCCAAGGTGGCAGCACTGGAGGAGGAGGAGGAAGACGGCGACGCAGCAGCATGGGAGAAGGAGGACGAAGAAGACGGCGAGGCGGCAGCAATGGAGGAGGAGGAGGAGGAGGATGCCGAGGCGGCGGCATTGGAGGAGCTGGAGGAGGAAGACGGCGAGGCAGCAGTATTGGAGGAGGAGGAGGAGGAAGACGGCGAGGCAGGTGAATTGGAGGAGGAGGAGGAGGAAGATGGCGAGGCAGCAGCATTGGAGGAGGAGGAGGAGAACGAGGAAGAGGCCGAGGCGGCAGCATTGGAGGAGGAGGAGGAGGCAACGATGGCAGTGCGGCAATGGAGGAGGAGGAGGAGGAGGAAGACGAAAACTGCGAGGTGGGAGCATTGGAGGATGATGATGAGGAGGAAGACGGCGAGGCAGCAGGACTGGCGGAGGAGGAGGAGGAGGAGGAGGAGGAGGAGGAGGAGGAGGAGAAGGAGGAGGAGGAAGAGGCCAAGGCGGCAGAACTGGAAGAGGAGGAGGAGGAGGAGGAGGAGGAAGATGGCGAGGAGGTAGTACTGGAGGAGGAGGAGGAGTAGGAGGAGGAGGAGGAGGAGGAGGAGGAGGAGGAGGAGGAGGAGGAGGAGGAAGAGGCCGATTCGGCAGCATTGGAGGAGGAGGAGGAGGAGGAGGAGGAGGAGGAGGAAGAGTCCGAGGTGGCAGCATTGGAGGAGGAGGAGGAGGAGGCGATGACGGCAGTGCGGCAGCATTGGAGGAGGAGGAGGAGGAGAAGGAGGAAGAGGCCGAGGTGGCAGCATTGGAGGAGGAGGAGGAAGACGGCGAGGCAGCAGCATTGGAGAAGGAGGACGAAGAAGACGGCAACGCGGCAGCAATGGAGGAAGAGGAGGAGGAATACGTCAAGGCTGCAGCATTGGAGGGGGAGGAGTAGGAGGAAAGGAAGACGGTGACGCGGTAGCATTGGAGGATGAGGAGGAGGAGGAAGACGGCGAGGCAGCAGCAATGGAGGAGGAGGAGGAGGAATATGGCAAGGCTAAAGCATTGGAGGAGGAGGAGGAGGTGGAAGAGGAAAACGGCGAGGCGGTAGGACTGGCGGAGGAGGAGGAGGAGGATGCCGAGGCGGCAGCATTGGAGGTGCTGGAGGAGGAAGACGGTGAGGCAGCAATATTGGAGGAGGAGGAGGAGGAGGAGGAAGACGGCGAGGCAGCAGTATTGGAGGACGAGGAGGAGGAGGAGGAGGAGGAGGAGGAGGAGGAAGACGGCAAGGCGGCAGAATTGGAGGAGGAGGAGGAGGAAGATGGCGAGGCAGCAGCATTGGAGGATGAGGAGGAGAAGGAGGAAGAGGCCGAGGCAGCAGCATTGGTGGAGGAGGAGTAAGACGGCGAGGCATCAGCATTGGAGAAGGAGGACGAAGAAGATGGCAGCAATGGAGGAAGAGGAGGAGGAATACGTCAAGGCTGCAGCATTGGAGGGGGAGGAGTAGGAGGAAGAGGAAGACGGTGACGCGGTAGCATTGGAGGATGAGGAGGAGGAGGAAGACTGCGAGGCAGCAGGACTGGCGGAGGAGGAGGAGGAGGATGCCGAGGCGGCAGCATTGGAGGAGCTGGAGGAGGAAGACGGCGAGGCAGCAGTATTGGAGGAGGAGGAGGAGGAGGAGGAAGAAGAGGGCGAGGCAGGTGAATTGGAGGAGGAGGAGGACGAGGAGGAGGAGGAAGACGGCGAGGCAGCAGTATTGGAGGAGGAGGAGGAGGAAGACAGCGAGGCAGCAGCATTGGAGAATGAGGACGAAGAAATGGCGAGACGGCAGCAATGGAGGAGGAGGAGGAGGAGGAGGAAGAGGAAAACGGCGAGGCTGCATCATTGGAGGATGATGATGAGGAGGAAGACGGTGAGGCGGCAGGACTGGCGGCGGCGGCGGAGGAGGAGGAGGAGGAGGAGGAGGAGGAGGAGGAGGAGGAGGAGGAGGAGGACGGCGAGGCGGCAGCACTGGAAGAGGAGGAGGAGGAGGAGGAGGAGGAAGATGGCGAGGAGGTAGCACTGGAGGAGGAGGGGGAGGAAGAGGCCGATTCGGCAGCACTGGATGAGGAGGAGGAGAAGGAGGAAGAGGCCGAGGCGGCAGCATTGGAGGAGGAGGAAGAGGCGATGACGGCAGTGCGGCAGCATTGGAGGAGGAGGAGTAGGAGGAGGAAGAGGCCAAGGCAGCAGCATTGTAGGAGGAGAAGGAGGAAGACGGCGAGGCGGCAGCACTGGAGAAGGAGGAGGAGGAGGAGGAGGAGGAGGAGGACGGCGAGGCGGCAGCACTGGAAGAGGAGGAGGAGGAGGAGGAGGAGGAGGAGGAAGAGGCCGAGGCGGCAGCATTGGACGAGGAGGAGGAGGCGACAACGGCAAGGCGGCAGCATTGGAGGAATAGGAGGGGGAGCAGGAGGAAAACAGCTATGCAGCAGCATTGGAGGAGGAGGAGGAGATGGAGGAAGAGGCCGAGGTGGCAGCATTGGAGAAGGAGGAGGAGGAGGAGGAATATGGCAAGGCTGCAGCATTGGAGGAGGGGGAGGAGGAGGAGGAGGAAGACGGCGAGGCGGTAGGACTGGCAGGGATGAGGAGGAGGATGCCGAGGCGACAGCATTGGAGGTGATGGAGGAGGAAGACGGTGAGGCAGCAGCATTGGAGAAGGAGGATGAAGAAGATCGCAGGAGGGCAGCAATGGAGGAGGAGGAGGAGGAAGATGAAAACTGCGAGGTGGGAGCATTGGAAGATGATGATGAGGAGGAAGACGGCGAGGCGGCAGGACTGGCGGAGGAGGAGGAGGAGGAGGAGGAGGAGGAGGAGGAAGATTGCGAGGAGGCAGGACTGGCGGAGGAGGAGGAGGAGGAGGAAGAGGGCGAGGCGAGGCAGCACTGGAGGAGGAGGAGGAGGAGAAGGAGGAAGAGGGCGAGGCGAGGCAGAATCACTGGTGTAGGGATAGGAGGAGGAGGAAGACAGCGAGGCAGCAGCACTGGAGGAAGAGGATTAGGAGGAGGACGAGGAGGAGGAAGATGTCGAGGAGGCAAAACTGGAAGGGGAGAAGGAGGAGGAAGACGGCGAGGCAGCAGCATAAGAGGAGGATGAGGAAGATGGCGAGGCGGGAGCATTGGAGGAGGAGGAGTAGGAAGAAGACGGCGAGATTGTAGCGTTGGAGGAGGAGGAGGAGGAGGAAGACGGCGAGGTGGCAGCATTGGAGGAATGGAAGGAGGAAGAGGAGAAATACGGCTAGGCGGAAACATTGGAGGAGTAAAAGGAGGAGGAAGACGGGAAAGCGGAAGAATTGGAGGAGGAGGAGGAGGGGAGGACGGCAAGGCGACAGCATTGGAGTAATAGCAGGAGGAGGAGGAGGAAGACGGCTAGGCGGCAGCATTGGAGGAGGAGGAGGAGGAGGAAGAGGAAAAAGGCGAGGTGGTAGCATTGGAGGAGGAGGCGGAGGAGGAAGATGGCAAGGCGGCAGGACTGGCAGACGAGGAGGAGGAGGATGCCGAGGCGGCAGCACTCGAGGAGCAGGAGGAGGATTGTTAGCAGGCAGTATTGGACGAGGAGGAGGAGGTGGATGACGGCGAGGCGTCAGTACTGGAGGAGGAGGAGGAAGAAGGCGAGGAGGCAGCATTATAGGAGGAGGAGGAGGAGGAAGACGGTGAGGCGTCAGTACTGGAGGAGGAGGAGGAAGACGGTGAGGAGGCAGCATTATAGGAGGAGGAGGAGGAGGAGGAAGACAGCGAGGAGGCATTGGAGGAGGAGGTGAAGGAGTATGAAGATGGCGAGGCGGAAGCATTGGAGGAGGAGGAGGAAGACAGCGATGCGGCAGCACTGGAGGAGGAGGAGAAGGAGGAAGAGGGTGAGGCGGCAGCATTGGAGGAGGAGGAGGAGGTGGATGACGGCGAGGAGGCATTGGAGGAGGAGGTGAAGGAGTATGAAGACGGCGAGGCGGAAGCATTGGAGGAGGAGGAGGAAGACAGCGAGGCGGCAGCATTATAGGAGGAGGAGGAGGAAGACGGTGAGGCGGTCGCACTGGAGGAGGAGGAGGAGGATTGTTAGCAGGCAGCACTGGAGGAGGAGGAGGAGGTGGATGACGGCGAGGCGTCAGTACTGGAGGAGGAGGAGGAAGAAGGCGAGGAGGCAGCATTATAGGAGGAGGAGGAGGAGGAAGACGGTGAGGCGTCAGTACTGGAGGAGGAGGAGGAAGACAGTGAGGAGGCAGCATTATAGGAGGAGGAGGAGGAGGAAGACGGCGAGGAGGCATTGGATGAGGAGGTGAAGGAGTATGAAGACGGCGAGGAGGAATCAATGGTGTAGGGATTTTAGGAGGAGGAGGAATACAGCGAGGCAGCAGCACTGGAGGAGGAGGAGGAGCAGGAAGATGGCGAGGAGGCAGCACTGGAGGAGGTGGAGGAGGAGGAAGACGGCAAGGTGGCAGCATTGGAGGAGGAGGAGGAGGCGAGGACGGCAAGGTAGCAGCATTGGAGGAAGAGGAGTGGGAGCAGGAGGAAAACAGCTATGCGGCAGCATTGGAGGAGGAAGAGAAGAAGGAGGAAGAGGCCAGGGCAGCAGCAGTGGAGGAGGAGGAGGAAGACGGCGAGGCAGAAACATTGGAGGAGGAAAAGGAGGAGGAAGACGGAAAAGCGGCAGCAATGGAGGAGGAGGAGGAGGGGAGGACGGCAAAGCGACAGCATTGGAGTAATAGGAGGAGGAGGAGGAGGAAAACGGCTAGGCGGTAGCATTGGAGGAGGAGGCGGAGGAGGAAGATGGCAAGGCGGCAGGACTGGCGGAGGAGGAGGAGGAGGATGCCGAGGCGGCAGCATTGGAAGAGGAGGAGGAGGAGGAAGACAGCGAGGTGCCAGCATTATAGTTGGAGAAGGAGGAGGAAGACGGCGAGGCGGCAGCACTGGAGGAGGAGGAGAAGGAGGAAGAGGGTGAGGCGGCAGCATTATAGGAGGAGGAGGAGGAGGAGGAAGACGGCGAGGAGGCATTGGATGAGGAGGTGAAGGAGTATGAAGACGGCGAGGCGGAATCACTGGTGTAGGGATTGTAGTAGGAGGAGGAATACAGCGAGGCAGCAGCACTGGAGGAGGAGGAGGAGGAGGAGGAAGATGGCGAGCTGGCAGCACTGGAGGAGGAGGAGGAGGATTGTTAGCAGGCAGTATTGGAGGAGGAGGAGGAGGTGGATGACGGCAAGGCATCAGTACTGGAGGAGGAGGAGGAAGAAGGCGAGGAGGCAGCATTATAGGAGGAGGAGGAGGAGGAAGACGGTGAGGCGTCAGTACTGGAGGAGGAGGAGGAAGACAGTGAGGAGGCAGCATTATAGGAGGAGGAGGAGGAGGAGGAAGACGGTGAGGCGTCAGTAGTGGAGGAGCAGGAGGAGGATTGTTAGCAGGCAGCATTGGAGGAGGAGGAGGAGGTGGATGACGGCGAGGCGTCAGTACTGGAGGAGGAGGAGGAAGAAGGCGAGGAGGCAGCATTATAGGAGGAGGAGGAGGAGGAAGACGGTGAGGCGTCAGTACTGGAGGAGGAGGAGGAAGACAGTGAGGAGGCAGCATTATCGGAGGAGGAGGAGGAGGAGGAAGACGGCGAGGAGGCATTGGAGGAGGAGGTGAAGGAGTATGAAGACTACGAGGCGGAAGCATTGGAGGAGGAGGAGGAGGAGGAAGACGGCGAGGCGGCAGCACTGGAGGAGGAGGAAGAAGACTGAGGAGGCAGCATTGGAGGAGGAGGTTAATGAAGAGGGCGAGGCGGCAGCACTGGAGGAGCAGGAGGATGATTGTTAGCAGGCAGTATTGGAGGAGGAGGAGGAGGTGGATGACGGTGAGGCGTCAGTACTGGAGGAGGAGGAGGAAGAAGGCGAGGAGGCAGCATTATAGGAGGAGGAGGAGGAGGAAGACGGTGAGGCGTCAGTACTGGAGGAGGAGGAGGAAGACAGTGAGGAGGCAGCATTATAGGAGGAGGAGGAGGAGGAGGAAGACGGCGAGGAGGCATTGGAGGAGGAGGTGAAGGTGTATGAAGACTACGAGGCGGAAGCATTGGAGGAGGAGGAGGAGGAGGAAGACGGCGAGGCGGCAGCACTGGAGGAGCAGGAGGAGGATTGTTAGCAGGCAGTATTGGAGGAGGAGGAGGAGGTGGATGACGGCGAGGCATCAGTACTGGAGGAGGAGGAGGAAGAAGGTGAGGAGGCAGCATTATAGGAGGAGGAGGAGGAGGAAGACGGTGAGGCGTCAGTACTGGAGGAGGAGGAGGAAGACAGTGAGGAGGCAGCATTATAGGAGGAGGAGGAGGAGGAGGAAGACGGTGAGGCGTCAGTAGTGGAGGAGCAGGAGGAGGATTGTTAGCAGGCAGCATTGGAGGAGGAGGAGGAGGTGGATGACGGCGAGGCGTCAGTACTGGAGGAGGAGGAGGAAGTAGGTGAGGAGGTATTGGAGGAGGAGGTGAAGGAGTATGAAGACGGCGAGGCAGAATAACTGGTGTAGGGATTGTAGGAGGAGGAGGAATACAGCGAGGCAGCAGTACTGGAGGAGGAGCAGGAGGAGGAGGAAGATGGCGAGGAGGCAGCACTGGAGGAGGAGGAGGAGGAGGAAGACGGCGAGGCGGCAGCATAAGAGGAGGACGAGGAAGATGGTCAGGCGGGAACACTGGAAGAGGAGGAGGAGGAGGAGGAATACGGCAAGGCTGCAGCATTGGAGGAGGAGGAGAAGGAGGAAGAGGGTGAGGCGGCAGCATTGGAGGAGGAGGAGGAGGAGGAAGACGGGGAGGCGGTAGCACTGGAGGAGCAGGAGGAGGATTGTTATCAGGCAGCATTGGAGGAGGAGGAGGAGGTGGATGACGGCGAGGCATCAGTACTGGAGAAGGAGGAAGAAGACGGTGAGGAGGCAGCATTATAGGAGGAGGAGGAGGAGGAAGACGGCGAGGTGGAAGCATTGGAGGAGGAGGAGGAAGACAGCGAGGCGGCAGCATTGGAGGAGGAGGAGGAGGAAGACGGCGAGGCGGCAGCACTGGAGGAGGAGGAGGGAGAAGGTGAGGAGGCAGCATTATAGGAGGAGGAGGAGGAGGAAGACGGTGAGGCATCAGTACTGGAGGAGGAGGAGGAAGACGGTGAGGCGCCAGTACTGGAGGAAAGGGAGGAAGAAGACGGTGAGGAGGCAGCATTATAGGAGGAGGAGGAGGAGGAAGACGGTGAAGCATCAGTACTGGAGGAGGAGGAGGAAGACGGTGAGGCGCCAGTACTGGAGGAAAAGGAGGAAGAAGACGGTGAGGAGGCAGCATTATAGGAGGAGGAGGAGGAGGAGGAAGACGGCGAGGAGGCATTGGAGGAGGAGGTGAAGGAGTATGAAGACTACGAGGCGGAAGCATTGGAGGAGGAGGAGGAGGAGGAAGACGGCGAGGCGGCAGCACTGGAGGAGCAGGAGAAGGATTGTTAGCAGGCAGCATTGGAGGAGGAGGAGGAGGTGGATGACGGCGAGGCGTCAGTACTGGAGGAGGAGGAGGAGGAAGGCGAGGAGGCAGCATTAAATGAGGAGGAGGAGGAGGAAGACGGTGAGGCGTCAGTACTGGAGGAGGAGGAAGAAGACGGTGAGGAGGCAGCATTATAGGAGGAGGAGGAGGAGGAGGAGGAGGAGGAGGAGGAAGACGGCGAGGTGGAAGCATTGGAGGAGGAGGAGGAAGACGGCGAGGTGGAAGCATTGGAGGAGGAGGAGGAAGACAGTCAGGTGGCAGCATTGGAGGAGAAGGAGGAGGAAGAGGGCGAGGCGGCAGCACTGGAGGAGCAGGAGGATGATTGTTAGCAGGCAGTATTGGAGGAGGAGGAGGAGGTGGATGACGGCGAGGCGTCAGTACTGGAGGAGGAGGAGGAAGAAGGCGAGGAGGCAGCATTATAGGAGGAGGAGGAGGAGGAAGACGGTGAGGCGTCAGTACTGGAGGAGGAGGAGGAAGACAGTGAGGAGGCAGCATTATCGGAGGAGGAGGAGGAGGAAGACGGCGAGGAGGCATTGGAGGAGGAGGTGAAGGAGTATGAAGACTACGAGGCGGAAGCATTGGAGGAGGAGGAGGAGGAGGAAGACGGCGAGGCGGCAGCACTGGAGGAGGAGGAAGAAGACTGAGGAGGCAGCATTGGAGGAGGAGGTTAATGAAGAGGGCGAGGCGGCAGCACTGGAGGAGCAGGAGGATGATTGTTAGCAGGCAGCATTGGAGGAGGATGAGGAGGAGGTGGATGACGGTGAGGCGTCAGTACTGGAGGAGGAGGAGGAAGAAGGCGAGGACGCAGCATTATAGGAGGAGGAGGAGGAGGAAGATGGTGAGGCGTCAGTACTGGAGGAGGAGGAGGAAGACAGTGAGGAGGCAGCATTATAGGAGGAGGAGGAGGAGGAGGAAGACCGCGAGGAGGCATTGGAGGAGGAGGTGAAGGTGTATGAAGACTACGAGGCGGAAGCATTGGAGGAGGAGGAGGAGGAGGAAGACGGCGAGGCGGCAGCACTGGAGGAGCAGGAGGAGGATTGTTAGCAGGCAGTATTGGAGGAGGAGGAGGAGGTGGATGACGGTGAGGCGTCAGTACTGGAGGAGGAGGAGGAAGAAGGTGAGGAGGCAGCATTATAGGAGGAGGAGGAGGAGGAAGACGGTGAGGCGTCAGTACTGGAGGAGGAGGAGGAAGACAGTGAGGAGGCAGCATTATAGGAGGAGGAGGAGGAGGAGGAAGACGGTGAGGCGTCAGTAGTGGAGGAGCAGGAGGAGGATTGTTAGCAGGCAGCATTGGAGGAGGAGGAGGAGGTGGATGACGGCGAGGCGTCAGTACTGGAGGAGGAGGAGGAAGAAGGCGAGGAGGTATTGGAGGAGGAGGTGAAGGAGTATGAAGACGGCGAGGCGGAATAACTGGTGTAGGGATTGTAGGAGGAGGAGGAATACAGCGAGGCAGCAGTACTGGAGGAGGAGCAGGAGGAGGAGGAAGATGGCGAGGAGGCAGCACTGGAGGAGGAGGAGGAGGAGGAAGACGGCGAGGCGGCAGCATAAGAGGAGGACGAGGAAGATGGTCAGGCGGGAACACTGGAAGAGGAGGAGGAGGAGGAGGAATACGGCAAGGCTGCAGCATTGGAGGAGGAGGAGAAGGAGGAAGAGGGTGAGGCGGCAGCATTGGAGGAGGAGGAGGAGGAGGAAGACGGGGAGGCAGTAGCACTGGAGGAGCAGGAGGAGGATTGTTATCAGGCAGCATTGGAGGAGGAGGAGGAGGTGGATGACGGCGAGGCATCAGTACTGGAGAAGGAGGAAGAAGACGGTGAGGAGGCAGCATTATAGGAGGAGGAGGAGGAGGAAGACGGCGAGGTGGAAGCATTGGAGGAGGAGGAGGAAGACAGCGAGGCGGCAGCATTGGAGGAGGAGGAGGAGGAAGACGGTGAGGCGGCAGCACTGGAGGAGCAGGAGGATCATTGTTAGCAGGCAGTATTGGAGGAGAAGGAGGAGGTGGATGACGGCGAGGCGTCAGTACTGGAGCAGGAGGAGGAAGGCGGCGAGGAGGCAGCGTTATAGGAGGAGGAGGAGGAGGAAGACGGTGAGGCGTCAGTACTGGAGGAGGAGGAGGAAGACAGTGAGGAGGCAGCATTATAGGAGGAGGAGGAGGAGGAGGAAGACGGTGAGGCGTCAGTACTGGAGGAGGAGGAGGAAGACAGTGAGGAGGCAGCATTGGAGGAGGAGGAGGAGGAAGAGGGCGAGGCGGCAGCAATGGAGGAGCAGGAGGAGGATTGTTAGCAGGCAGCATTGGAGGAGGAGGAGGAGGTGGATGACGGTGAGGCGTCAGTACTGGAGGAGGAGGAGGAAGAAGGCGAGGAGGCAGCGTTATATGAGGAGGAGGAGGAGGAGGAAGACGGCGAGGAGGTATTGGAGGAGGAGGTGAAGGAGTATGAAGACGGCGAGGTGGAAGCATTGGAGGAGGAGGAGGAAGACAGCGAGGCGGCAGCATTATAGGAGGAGGAGGAGGAGGAAGATGGCGAGGAGGCAGCACTGGAGGAGGAGGAGGAGGAGGAAGACGGCGAGGCGGCAGCATAAGAGGAGGACGAGGAAGATGGTCAGGCGGGAACACTGGAAGAGGAGGAGGAGGAGGAGGAATACGGCAAGGCTGCAGCATTGGAGGAGGAGGAGAAGGAGGAAGAGGGTGAGGCGGCAGCATTGGAGGAGGAGGAGGAGGAGGAAGACGGGGAGGCGGGAGCACTGGAGGAGCAGGAGGAGTATTGTTATCAGGCAGCATTGGAGGAGGAGGAGGAGGTGGATGACGGCGAGGCATCAGTACTGGAGAAGGAGGAAGAAGACGGTGAGGAGGCAGCATTATAGGAGGAGGAGGAGGAGGAAGATGGCGAGGTGGAAGCATTGGAGGAGGAGGAGGAAGACAGCGAGGCGGCAGCATTGGATGAGGAGGAGGAGGAGGAAGACGGCGAGGCGGTAGCACTGGAGGAGCAGGAGGAGGATTGTTAGCAGGCAGTATTGGAGGAGGAGGAGGAGGTGGATGACGGCGAGGCGTCAGTAATGGAGGAGGAGGAGGAAGAAGGCGAGGAGGCAGCATTATAGGAGGAGGAGGAGGAGGAAGACGGTGAGGCGTCAGTACTGGAGGAGGAGGAGGAAGACGGTGGGGAGGCAGCATTATAGGAGGAGGAGGAGGAGGAGGAAGACGGCGAGAAGGCAGCATTATAGGAGGAGGAGGAGGAGGAAGACGGCGAGGCGGCTGCACTGGAGGAGCAGGAGGAGGATTGTTAGCAGGCAGCATTGGAGGAGGAGGAGGTGGATGACGGCGAGGCGTAAGTACTGGTGGAGGAGGAAGAAGAAGGCGAGGAGGCAGCGTTATAGGAGGAGGAGGAGGAGGAGGAGGAGGAAGACGTCGAGGCGGCATTGGAGGAGCAGGTGAAGGAGTATGAAGACGGAGAGGCGGAATAACTGGTGTAGGGATTGTACGAGGAGGAGGAATACAGCGAGGCAGCAGCAATGGAGGAGGAGGAGGAGGAGGAGGAGGAGGAAGATGGCGAGGAGGCAGCACTGGAGGAGGAGGAGGAGGAGGAAGAAGGCGAGGCGGCAGCATAAGAGGAGGACGAGGAATATGGTGAGGCAGGAACACTGAAGGAGGAGGAGGAGGAGGAGGAATACGGCAAGGCTGCAGCGTTGGAGGAGGAGGAGAAGGAGGAAGAGGGTGAGGCGGCAGCATTGGAGGAGGAGGAGGAGGAGGAAGACGGCGAGGCGGCAGCACTGGAGGAGCAGGAGGAGGATTGTTATCAGGCAGCATTGGAGGAGGAGGAGGAGGTGGATGACGGCGAGGCGTCAGTACTGGAGGAGGAGGAGGAGGAAGGCGAGGAGGCAGCATTATAGGAGGAGGAGGAGGAGGAAGACGGTGAGGCGTCAGTACTGGAGGAGGAGGAGGAAGACAGTGAGGAGGCAGCATTATAGGAGGAGGAGGAGGAGGAGGAAGACGGTGAGGAGGCAGCATTATAGGAGGAGGAGGAGTAGGAGGAAGACGGCGAGGCGGAAGCATTGGAGGAGGAGGAAGACAGCGAGGCGGCAACATTGGAGGAGGAGGAGGAGGAGGAAGACGGTGAGGCGGCAGCACTGGAGGAGCAGGAGGAGGACTGTTAGCAGGCGGTATTGGAGGAGGAGGAGGAGGTGGATGACGGTGAGGGGTGAGTACTGGAGGAGGAGGAGGAAGACGGTGAGGAGGCAGCATTATAGGAGGAGGAGGAGGAGGAGGAAGACGGCGAGGAGGCATTGGAGGAGGAGGTGAAGGAGTATGAAGACGGCGAGGCGGAAGCATTGGAGGAAGAGGAGGAGGAGGAAGACGGTGAGGCGGCAGCACTGGAGGAGCAGGAGGAGGATTGTTAGCAGGCAGCATTGGAGGAGGAGGAGGAGGAGGAAGACGGTGAGGCGTCAGTACTGGAGGAGGAGGAGGAAGAAGGCGAGGAGGCAGCATTAGAAGAGGAGGAGGAGGAGGAGGAAGACGTCGAGGCGGCATTGGAGGAGGAGGTGAAGGACTATGAAGACGGCGAGGCGGAATCAATGGTGTAGGTATTGTAGGAGGAGGAGGAATACAGCGAGGCAGCAGCACTGGAGGAGGAGGAGGAGGAGGTGGAGGAAGATGGCGAGGAGGCAGCACAGGAGGAGGAGGAGGAGGAGGAAGACGGCGAGGCGGCAGCATAAGAGGAGGATGAGGAAGATGGCAAGGCGGCAGCATTGGAGGAGGAGGAGGAGGAAGATGGCGAGGTGGCAGCATTGGAGGAGGAGGAGGAGGCGAGGACGGCAAGGTAGCAGCATTGGAGGAAGAGGAGTGGGAGCAGGAGGAAAACAGCTATGCGGCAGCATTGGAGGAGGTGGAGAAGAAGGAGGAAGAGGCCGAGGCGGCAGCAATGGAGGAGGAGGAGGAAGACGGTGAGGCGGAAACATTGGAGGAGGGAAAGGAGGAGGAAGACGGCAAAGCGGCAGCAATGGAGGAGGAGGAGGAGGGGAGGACGGCAAGGCGACAGCATTGGCGTTGGAGGAGGAGGAGGAAGACGGCTAGGCGGCAGCATTGGAAGAGGAGGAGGAGGAGGAGGAATACGGCAAGGCTGCAGCATTGGAGGAGGAGGAGAAGGAGGAAGAGGGTGAGGCGGCAGCATTGGAGGAGGAGGAGGAAGACGGCGAGGTGGCAGCACTGGAGGAGCAGGAGGAGGATTGCTAGCAAGCAGCATTGGAGGAGGAGGAGGAGGTGGATGACGGCGAGGCATCAGTACTGGAGGAGGAGGAGGAAGAAGGCGAGGAGGCAGCATTATAGGAGGAGGAGGAGGAGGAAGGCGGTGAGGCGGAATCACTGGTGCAGCGATTGTAGGAGGAGGAGGAATACAGTCAGGCAGCAGCACTGGAGGAGGAGGAGGAGGAAGATGGCGACGAGGCAGCACTGGAGGAGGAGGAGGAGGAGGAGGAGGAGGAGGAAGACGGCGAGGCGGCAGCACTGGAGGAGCAGGAGGAGGATTGTTAGCAGGCAGCATTGGAGGAGGAGGAGGAGGTGGTGGATGACGGCGAGGCGTCAGTACTGGAGGAGGAGGAGGAAGAAGGCGAGGAGGCAGCATTATAGGAGGAGGAGGAGGAGGAGGAAGACGGTGAGGCGTCAGTACTGGAGGAGGAGGAGGAAGACGGTGAGGAGGCAGCATTATAGGAGGAGGAGGAGGAGGAGGAAGAAGGCGAGGAGGCAGCACTGGAGGAGCACGAGGAGGATTGTTAGCAGGCAGCATTGGAGGAGGAGGGGGAGGAGGAGGTGGATGACGGCGAGGCGTCAGTACTGGAGGAGGAGGAGGAAGGCGGCGAGGAGGCAGCATTATAGGAGGAGGAGGAGGAAGACGGTGAGGCGTCAGTACTGGAGGAGGAGGAGGAAGAAGGCGAGGAGGCGGCATTATAGGAGGAGGAGGAGGAGGAAGACGGTGAGGCGTCAGTACTGGAGGAGGAGGAGGAAGACGGTGAGGAGGCAGCATTATAGGAGGAGGAGGAGGAGGAGGAAGACGGCGAGGAGGCATTGGAGGAGGAGGTGAAGGAGTATGAAGACGGCGAGGCGGAAGCATTGGAGGAGGAGGAGGAGGAGGAAGACGGTGAGGCGGCAGCACTGGAGGAGCACGAGGAGGATTGTTATCAGGCAGCATTGGAGGAGGAGGAGGAGGTGGATGACGGCGAGGGGTCAGTACTGGAGGAGGAGGAGGAAGGCGGCGAGGAGGCAGCGTTATAGGAGGAGGAGGAGGAGGAAGATGGTGAGGCGTCAGTACTGTAGGAGGAGGAGGAAGACGGCGAGGAGGCAGCATTAAAGGAGGAGGAGGAGGAGGAAGACGGTGAGGCGTCAGTACTGGAGGAGGAGGAGGAAGAAGGCGAGGAGGCAGCATTAGAGGAGGAGGAGGAGGAGGAGGAAGACGTCGAGGCGGCATTGGAGGAGGAGGTGAAGGAGTATGAAGACGGCGAGGGGGAATCACTGGTGTAGGTATTGTAGGAGGAGGAGGAATACAGCGAGGCAGCAGCACTGGAGGAGGAGGAGGAGGAGGTGGAGGAAGATGGCGAGGAGGCAGCACAGGAGGAGGAGGAGGAGGACGAAGACGGCGAGGCGGCAGCATAAGAGGAGGATGAGGAAGATGGCGAGGCGGCAGCATTGGAGGAGGAGGAGGAGGCGAGGACGGCAAGGTAGCAGCAGTGGAGGAAGAGGAGTGGGAGCAGGAGGAAAACAGCTATGCGGCAGCATTGGAGGAGGAGGAGAAGAAGGAGGAAGAGGCCGAGGCGGCAGCATTGCAGGAGGAGGAGGAAGACGGCGAGGCGGAAACATTGGAGGAGGAAAAGGAGGAGGAAGACGGAAACGCGGCAGCAATGGAGGAGGAGGAGGAGGGGAGGACGGCAAGGCGACAGCATTGGAGGTGGAGGAGGAGGAGGAGGAGGAAGAGGGCTAGCCGGCAGCATTGGAGGAGGAGGAGGAGGAGGAAGAGGAAAACGGCGAGGCGGTAGCATTGGAGGAGGAGGCGGAGGAGGAAGATGGCAAGGCGGCAGGACCGGCGGAGGAGGAGGAGGAGGATGCCGAGGCGGCAGCATTGGACGAGGAGGAGGAGGAGGAGGAATACGGCAAGGCGGCAGCACTGGAGGAGCAGGAGGAGGATTGTTAGCAGGCAGCACTGGAGGAGGAGGAGGAGGTGGAGGATGGCGAGGCGTCAGTACTGGAGGAGGAGGAGGAAGAAGGCGAGGAGGCAGCATTATAGGAGGAGGAGGAGGAGGAAGACGGTGAGGCGGAATCACTGGTGCTGCGATTGTAGGAGGAGGAGGAATACAGTCAGGCAGCAGCACTGGAGGAGGAGGAGGAGGAAGATGGCGACGAGGCAGCACTGGAGGAGGAAGAGGAGGAGGAGGAGGAAGACGGCGAGGCGGCAGCACTGCAGGAGCAGGAGGAGGATTGTTAGCAGGCAGCATTGGAGGAGGAGGAGGAGGTGGTGGATGACGGCGAGGCGTCAGTACTGGAGGAGGAGGAGGAAGAAGGCGAGGAGGCAGCATTATAGGAGGAGGAGGAGGAGGAGGAAGACAGTGAGGCGTCAGTACTGGAGGAGGAGGAGGAAGACGGTGAGGAGGCAGCATTATAGGAGGAGGAGGAGGAGGAAGACGGCGACGCGGCAGCACTGGAGGAGCACGAGGAGGATTGTTATCAGGCAGCATTGGAGGAGGAGGAGGAGGTGGATGACGGCGAGGCGTCAGTACTGGAGGAGGAGGAGGAAGGCGGCGAGGAGGCAGCGTTATAGGAGGAGGAGGAGGAAGACGGTGAGGCGTCAGTACTGGAGGAGGAGGAGGAAGAAGGCGAGGAGGCAGCATTATAGGAGGAGGAGGAGGAGGAAGACGGTGAGGCGTCAGTACTGGAGGAGGAGGAGGAAGACGGTGAGGAGGCAGCATTATAGGAGGAGGAGGAGGAGGAGGAAGACGGCGAGGAGGCATTGGAGGAGGAGGTGAAGGAGTATGAAGACGGCGAGGCGGAAGCATTGGAGGAGGAGGAGGAGGAGGAAGACGGTGAGGCGGCAGCACTGGAGGAGCAGGAGGAGGATTGTTAGCAGGCAGCATTGGAGGAGGATGTGGATGACGGCGAGGCGTCAGTACTGGAGGAGGAGGGGGAAGAAGGCGAGGAGGCAGCGTTATAGGAGGAGGAGGAGGAGGAAGATGGTGAGGCGTCAGTACTGTAGGAGGAGGAGGAAGACGGCGAGGAGGCAGCATTAAAGGAGGAGGAGGAGGAGGAAGACGGTGAGGCGTCAGTACTGGAGGAGGAGGAGGAAGAAGGCGAGGAGGCAGCATTAGAGGAGGAGGAGGAGGAAGACGTCGAGGCGGCATTGGAGGAGGAGGTGAAGGAGTATGAAGACGGCGAGGGGGAATCACTGGTGTAGGTATTGTAGGAGGAGGAGGAATACAGCGAGGCAGCAGCACTGGAGGAGGAGGAGGAGGAGGTGGAGGAAGATGGCGAGGAGGCAGCACAGGAGGAGGAGGAGGAGGAGGAAGACGGCGAGGCGGCAGCATAAGAGGAGGATGAGGAAGATGGCGAGGCGGCAGCATTGGAGGAGGAGGAGGAGGAAGATGGCGAGGTGGCAGCATTGGAGGAGGAGGAGGAGGCGAGGACGGCAAGGTAGCAGCATTGGAGGAAGAGGAGTGGGAGCAGGAGGAAAACAGCTATGCGGCAGCTTTGGAGGAGGAGGAGAAGAAGGAGGAAGAGGCCGAGGCGGCAGCATTGCAGGAGGAGAAGGAAGACGGCGAGGCGGAAACATTGGAGGAGGAAAAGGAGGAGGAAGACGGGAAAGCGGCAGCAATGGAGGAGGAGGAGGAGGGGAGGACGGCAAGGCGACAGCATTGGAGGTGGAGGAGGAGGAGGAGGAGGAAGAGGGCTAGCCGGCAGCATTGGAGGAGGAGGAGGAGGAGGAAGAGGAAAACGGCGAGGCGGTAGCATTGGAGGAGGAGGCGGAGGAGGAAGATGGCAAGGCGGCAGGACTGGCGGAGGAGGAGGAGGAAAATGCCGAGGCGGTAGCATTGGAAGAGGAGGAGGAGGAGGAGGAATACGGCAAGGCGGCAGCACTGGAGGAGCAGGAGGAGGATTGCTAGCAAGCAGCATTGGAGGAGGAGGAGGAGGTGGATGACGGCGAGGCGTCAGTACTGGAGGAGGAGGAGGAAGACAGCGAGGCGGCAGCATTGGAGGAGGAGGAGGAGGAGGAAGACGGTGAGGCGGAATCACTGGTGCAGGGATTGTAGGAGGAGGAGGAATATAGTCAGGCAGCAGCACTGGAGGAGGAGGAGGAGGAGGAGGAAGATGGCGACGAGGCAGCACTGGAGGTGGAGGAGGAGGAGGAGGAGGAAGACGGCGAGGCAGCAGCATAAGAGGAGGACGAGGAAGATGGTGAGGCGGGAGCACTGGAAGAGGAAGAGGAGGAATACGGCAAGGCTGCAGCATTGGAGGAGGAGGAGAAGGAGGAAGAGGGTGAGGCGGCAGCATTGGAGGAGGAGGAGGAGGAGGAAGACGGCGAGGCGGCAGCACTGGAGGAGCAGGAGGAGGATTGTTAGCAGGCAGCATTGGAGGAGGATGAGGAGGTGGTGGATGACGGCGAGGCGTCAGTACTGGAGGAGGAGGAGGAAGAAGGCGAGGAGGCAGCATTATAGGAAGAGGAGGAGGAGGAGGAGGAAGACGGCGACGCGGCAGCACTGGAGGAGCTCGAGGAGGATTGTTAGCAGGCAGCATTGGAGGAGGAGGAGGAGGTGGATGACGGCGAGGCGTCAATACTGGAGGAGGAGGAGGAAGAAGGCGAGGAGGCAGCATTATAGGAGGAGGAGGAGGAGGAAGACGGTGAGGCGTCAGTACTGGAGGAGGAGGAGGAAGAAGGCGAGGAGGCAGCATTATAGGAGGAGGACGAGGAGGAGGAAGAGGTCGAAGCGGCATTGGAGGAGGAGGTGGAGGAGTATGAAGACGGCGAGGCGGAATCAGTGGTGTAGGGATTGTAGGAGGAGGAGGAATAGAGCGAGGCAGCGGCACTGGAGGAGGAGGAGGAGAAGGAGGAAGAGGCCGAGGCGGCAGCATTGGAGGAGGAGGAGGAATAGAGCGAAGTGGAAACACTGGAGGAGGAAAAGGAGGACGAAGACGGAAAAGTGGCAGCAATGGAGGAGGAGGAGGAGGGGAGGACGGCAAGGCGTCAGCATTGGCGGTGGAGGAGGAGGAGGAAGAGGAAAACGGCGTGGCGGTAGCATTGGTGGAGGAGGCGGAGGAGGAAGATGGCAAGGCGGCAGGACTGGCGGAGGAGGAGGAGGAGGATGCCGAGGCGGCAGCATTGGAAGAGGAGGAGGAGGAGGAGGATGAAGAGGCCGAGGCGGCAGCAATGGAGGAGGAGGAGAAGGAGGAAGAGGGTTAGGCGGCAGCATTATAGGAGGAGGAGGAGGAGGAGGAAGACGGCGAGGCGACAGCACTGGAGGAGCAGGAGGAGGATTGTTAGCAAGCAGCATTGGAGGAGGAGGAGGAGGTGGATGACGGCGAGGCGTCAGTACTGGAGGAGGAGGAGGAAGAAGGCGCGGAGGCAGTGTTATAGGAGTAGTAGGAGGAGGAAGATGGCGAGGCGTCAGTACTGGAGGAGGAGGAGGAAGAAGGCGAGGAGGCAGCATTATAGGAGGAGGAGGAGGAAGAAGGTGAGGCGGCATTGGATGAGGAGGTGAAGGAGTATGAAGACGGCGAGGCGGAATCACTGGTGTGGGGGTAGGAGGAGGAGGAAGACCGAGGCAGCAGCACTGGAGGAGGAGGAGGAGGAGGAGGAGGAGGAGGAGGAGGAGGAGGAGGAAGATGGCGAGGAGGCAAAACTGGAGGGGGAGGAGGAGGAAGATGGCAAGGTGGGAGCATTGGAGGAGGAGGAGTAGGAAGAAGACGGCGAGGTTTTAGCGTTGGAGGAGGAGGAGGAGGAGGAAGAGGGCGAGGTGGCAGCATTGGAGGAGGAGGAGGAGGCAAGGACGGCAAGGTAGCAGCATTGGAGGAATAGGAGGAGGAGGAGGAGAAATACGGCTAGGCGGTAACATTGGAGGGCGAGAAGGACGAGGATGATGGCGAAGCGGCTGCATTGGAGGAGGAGGAGGAGGGGAGGATGGCAAGGCAACAGCATTGGAGTAATAGGAGGAGGAGGAGGAGGAAGACAGCGAAGAGAGAATTGGAGGAGGAAGAGGAGGCGAGGAAGGCAAGGCGATAGCATTGGAGTAATAGGAGGAGGAGGAGGAGGAAGATGGCGAGGCGGAAGCATGGGAAGAGGAGGAGGAAGAAGGCGAGGCGGCAGCATTATAGGAGAAGGAGGAAAATACGGCAAGGAGGCATCATTGGAGGTTGGGAAGGAGGGGGAGGAAGGCAGAAAGGCGGCAGCGTTGGAGGAGGAGGAAGAGGAGGAGGAGAAAAATGGCGAGGCAGCAGCATTGGAGGAGGAGGAGGAAGAAGGCGAGGCCGCAGCACTGGTGGAAGAGGAGGAGGAGGAAGATGACGAGGCGGCAGCACTGGAGGAGGAGGACGAGGAAGATGGCGAGGCGGCAGCATTGGAGGATGTGGAGGAGATGGAAGACGACGAGGCGGCAGGATTGGCAGAGGAGGAGTATGCCGAGGCGGCAGAATTGGAGGAGGTGGAGGAGGAAGATGGTGAGGCGGAAGCACTGGAGGTGGAGGGGGAGGAGGAGGAGGAAGATGGAGGAGGATGCAGCACCGGAGGAGGAGGAGGAGGAGGAAGACGGCGAGGCGGCAGCATTGGAGGAGGAGGAGGAAGATGGCGAGGCGGCAGCATTGGAGGAGGAGGAGGAGGAAGACGGCGAGGATGCAGCACCGGAGGAGGAGGAGAAGGAGGAAGACGGTGAGGTGGCAGCATTGAGGAGGAGGAGGAGGCGAGGGCGGCAAGGTAGCAGCATTGGAGGAATAGGAGGAGGAGGAGGAGGAAGACGGCTCGGCGACAGCATTGGAGGAAGAAGAGGAGGAGGAGGAAGAGGCCGAGGCGGCAGCATTGAGGAGGAGGAGGAGGCGAGGACGGTAAGGCGGCAGCATTGGAGGAATAGGAGGAGGAGGAGGAGGAAGACGGCTCGGCGACAGCTTTGGAGGTGGAGGAGGAGGAGGAGTAAGAGGCCGAGGCGGCAGCATTGCAGGAGGAGGAGGAGGCGAGGACGGCAAGGCGGTAGCATTGGAGAAGGAGGACGAAGAAGGCGGCGAGGCGGTAGCATTGGAGGAGGAGGAGGAGGAATAAGGCAAGGCTGCAGCATTGGAGGAGGAGGAGGAGGAAGAGGGTGAGGCGGCAGCATTGGAAGAGAAAGAGGAGGAAAATAGCGTTGCGGCAGCATTGGTGTAATATGAAAAGGAGGAGGCAAAGACGGCGAGGGGGCAGCATTGGAGGAGGAGCTGGAGGAAGACAGCGAGGCAGCAGCCCTGGAAGAGGAGGAGGATGAGGCGGAGGACGGCGAGCCGGCAGCAGTGGAGGAGGAGGAGGAGGAGGAAAACAGCAAGGTGGCAGCAGTGGAGGAGGCGGAGGAGGATGAGGAAGAGGAGGAAGAGGAGGAGGAGGAGGAGGAGGAGGAAGACAGCGAGGCGGCAGCATTGGAGGAGGAGGAGGAGGAGGAAGACGGCGAGGCGGCAGAAATGGAGGAGATGGAGGAGGAGGAGGAAGACGGCGGGGGAGCAGCATTGGAGGAGGAGGAGGAGGAGGAGGTGGAGGATGAGGAAGATGGCGAGGCTGCAGCACTGGAGGAGGAGAAGGAGGAGGAAGAGGGTGAGGCGGCAGCATTGGAGGAGGAGGAGGAGGAGCAGGAGGATGGTGAGCGGGCAGCGTTGGATGAGGAGGATGGCGAGGCGGTAGCGTTGGAGGAGGAGGAGGAGGAGGAATGCGACAAGGCGGCAGCACTGGGAGAGGAGGGGGAGGAGGAAAAGGAGGAGGAGGAGGAAGACAGCGAGGTGGCAGCATTGGAGGAGGGGGAGGAAGGGGAAGGCAGCGAGGCGGCAGCATTCGAGGAGGAGGAGGAGGAGGAGGAGGAGGAGGAAGACGGCAAGGCGGCAGCATTGGAGGAGGAGGAGGAGGAGGAGGACGGCTACGCAGCAGCACTGGAGGAGGAGGAGGAGGAAGACGGCGAGGCGGCAGCATTGGAGGAGGAGGATGAGGAGGAGGAGGAGGAGGAAGATGGAGAGGATGCAGCACCGGAGGAGGAGGAGGAAGACGGCGAGGCGGCAGCATTGGAGGAGGAGGAGGAAGATGGCGAGGCGGCAGCATTGGAGGAGGAGGAGGAGGTGAGGACGGCAAGGCGGCAGCATTGGAGGAATAGGAGGAGGAGGAGGAGAAATACGGTTAGGCGGTAACATTGGAGGAGGAGGAGGAGGAGGAAGACGGCGAGGCGGTGCGGTGGTTTTACCGTGCTAGGCAGCTGAACACCACAACCGCTCTCTCCCTCCCCCTCCTTAGATGAGGAGGGGAAGAAGTAAAGGAAAGAACAACTCACGGGTTGAGATAAGGATGATGTAATTAAAGGAAAAAATAATAATTATTAAGGAAAGATTATTATTAATTAAACAATTTAATTAAACAATTTAACTAAACAATTAATTTAACTAAAGTGGAAAAAGGATAGGGGAAAAGGGAGGGGGAAAGGGAAAACTAAGCGAAACAAGCAAAGACTATGTGGAAGTGCAGAGGAAAGAAATTACTCTCTACTTCCCACAAATGAGCTATGCTTGACCACGTCCTTGAAGCAGGGCCTCAACGCACGTAGCCGGTGTTCGGGAGGAGGACAGACGTTTTCACAAGGAGAGTCCACCCCTCCCCTCTTCCTCCTTTTTCCACCTTTTATTGCTGAGTGTGACATCATATGGTATGGAATATCCCTTTGGTTGGTTTAGGTCAGCTGCCCTGGTGATGTTTCTTTTCCCACATCTTTGCCCACCCCTAAGGGAATTAGGGAGAGTCCTGATGCTGTGCCAGCACTGCTCAGCAGCAGACACAACACTGGTGTGATACCATTGCTGTTTTAGCTACGAGTGCAGAGCACAGCACTGTATGGGCTGCTGCAGGGAAAGTTAACATCCCAGCCCGACCCAGTACAACCTCCACCCCTTATTCCATAACATTTGTGTCACTCTCAGGTCCCCCATACTTTACCATATAAGTATTCTCATCATCGTTGTCCCTTGTCCTTTAACAGATTGATGGGTAAGTATGTCTTTTCATTCTATAGGTCTTTCTCAGAAAATGTTCATAAGAACTGTTGACGATTTGGTCTTCATCTGCCAAAATGGTCACTCACAGCAGGCGGAGTTGGATGTCTGGACGCCAGCACCAGCTTAGCTTAAGTCCTTGTTGCACTTGCCCGGTTCCTTGCGAAGTTGACCTGTTGTTGATCCTGCAGCGTCTTCCTACAACATATAACTTAGATTACAGATTAGTTTTCTCTCAAGGTTAAATCTCCTTGAGGCACGCACTTGATATCCCCATTCTTTTGCATGACCCACCAGGTATACCCTGGTCCTTGGGCGAAGACAATCCCACGAGTGGGTTTGCCATTTCCTGAGGCAGGAGCAACCCACACCGCCTTCTCCATCCACTTTCCTACATGCACTACGGGGACTTTAGCTCCTTTCACCGTGTGTAGGGGTTTTGTTTCGGCAGGACCAGCACGGCTGTCAGACCCCCTGTTGTTAACTAGCCATGTGGCTTCTGGTAGATTTATGTCCCATTGTTTCCATGTCCCAGCACCCAACGCTCGTAACATAGTCTTTAACAGTCCATTGTACCTCTCAACCTTCACAGAGGCTTGTGGGTGATAAGGGATGTGATACACCCACTCAATACCATGCCTCTTGGCCCAGGAGGTGACCAAATTGTTTCGGAAATGACTCCCATTGTCAGACTCAATTCTCTCTGGTGTACCATGACACCACAGCACTTGCCTTTCCAGGCCCAAGATTGTGTTTCGGGCCGTGGCATGGTTTACGGGGTATGTTTCCCGCCACCCAGTAGTTGCTTCTACCATGGTGAGTATGTACCGTTTGCCTTGGCGGGTTTGTGGGAGTGGTCCGATATAGTCAATTTGCCAGGCCTCACCATATTGAAACCCTAGCCACCTCCCCCTGTTCCAGGGAGATTTTACCTTCATGGCTCTCTTAATTGCAGCACAGGTCTCACACTCATGGGTAACCTGTGTGATGGCCTCAATGGTCAGGTCCACCCCTCGATCACAAGCCCATCTGTATGTGGCATCCCTCCCCAGATGTCCTGATGTTTCATGGGCCCATCGAGCTACAAACAGCTCACCCTTACATCCCCAGTCCAGATCCACCTGAGCCACATCAATTTTTGAAGCTCGATCCACTTCTTCGTTGTTCTGATGTTCTTTGGTTGCGCGGCTCTTGGGCATGTGGGCATCTACATGAAGTACTTTTACATCCATGTTTTCTACCCGAGCAGCAATATCTTGCCACAGGGTAGCAGCCCAGATAGGTTTACCTCTGCGCTGCCAGTTGCTTTGTTTCCATTGCTGTAACCACCCCCACAGAGCATTTGCCACCATCCATGATTCAGCGTAGAGATACAGTACTGGCCATTTTTCTCTTTCGGCAATTTCTAGGGCCAATTGTATGGCTTTTACTTCTGCATATTGACTTGACTCGCCTTCCCCTTCCATGGCCTCCACGACTCGTCGTGTGGGACTCCACACAGCAGCTTTCCATTTCCGATGGCTCCCTACCACACGGCAGGATCTGTCAGTGAACAACACATACTGCTTTGTGTCTTCTGGCAACTTATTATATGCTGGTGCCTCTTCAGCACGGGTTGCCTCTTCTGTCGGCACTCCGAAATCTCTGCTTTCCAGCCAGTCCATGATCTCTTCCAGGATTCCTGGGCGATTATGTTTTCCCACTCGAGCCCGCTGTGTAATTAATGCTATCCACTTACTCCACGTAGCATCAGTCGCATGGTGTGTAGTGGGAATTTTCCCTTTGAACATCCAGTGTAACACTGGTAGCCGTGGTGCCAAGAGGAGCTGTGCTTCTGTACCAACAACTTCTGAAGCAGCTCGAACACCCTCATGTGCAGTGAGTATCTCTTTTTCAGTTGGGGTGTAATTGGCTTCTGATCCTCGATAGCCCCGTCTCCAGAAACCCAGAGGTCGACCTCGAGTTTCTTCTGGGGTTTTCTGCCAGAGGCTCCAGGTGAGGTCATGCTCCCCGGCCGCAGTGTAAAGTATGTTTTGCACAGCTGGTCCGGTACGGACAGGCCCAAGGGCTACTGCACGAGCTATTTCTTGTTTGATTTGTTCAAAAGCCTGTTGTTGCTCGGGGCCCCACTCGAAATAGTTTCTCTTTCGAGTCACTCGATATAGAGGACTCACAAGCTGACTATAGCCTGGAACACGCATTCTCCAGAATCCCACAAGGCCTAGGAAAGCTTGCGTTTCTTTTTTGCTAGTTGGCAGAGACATTGCTGTTATTTTATTGATCACATCCATCGGAATATGGCGATGTCCATCCTGCCATTTTACCCCCAAGAACTGGATTTCCTGTGCAGGTCCCTTGACCTTACTCTGTTTAATGGCAAAACCAGCTTTCATGAGAATTTGGATTACTTTCTTCCTTTTCTCATAAACTTCTGCTGTGTTGCCCCACACGAGGATGTCATCAATGTACTGCAGGTGTTCAGGAGCTCCCCCTTGTTCCAGTGCAGACTGGATCAGTCCATGGCAAATGGTAGGGCTGTGTTTCCACCCCTGGGGCAGCCGATTCCAGGTGTATTGGATGCCCCTCCAAGTGAATGCAAACTGCGGCTTGCATGCTGCTGCCAGAGGGTTGGAGAAAAATGCATTAGCGATATCAATTGTGGCGTACCACTTGGCTGCCTTTGACTCTAGTTCATACTGGAGTTCTAGCATGTCCAGCACTGCAGCACTCAGTGGTGGTGTGACTTCGTTCAGGCCGCGATAGTCCACTGTTAGTCTCCACTCGCCATTAGACTTTTGCACTGGCCATATAGGACTATTAAAGGGTGAGCGAGTCTTGCTGATCACTCCTTGACTCTCCAGCCGATGAACCAACTCATGGATGGGAATCAGGGAGTCTCGGTTGATGCGATAGTGCCTTCGGTGCACCATTGTGGTAGCGATTGGTACCTGCTGTTCTTCAACCTTCAGCAATCCTTCAACGGAAGAGTCGTCTGAAAGGCCCAGCAGGGTAGACAGCTGCCTAATCTTCTCTGTGCTCAAAGCAGCTATGCCAAAAGCCCACCGGTACCCTTTTGGATCCTTGAAGTACCCTCTCTCGAGGTAGTCTATGCCAAGGATGCATGGAGCCTCGGGGCCAGTCACAATGGGATGCTTTTGCCACTCGTTCCCAGTTAGACTCACCTCATCTTCCAATACAGTTAATTGTTGGGATCCCCCTGTCACTCCAGAGATACAGATGGGTTCTGTCCCTTGGTAGCTTGATGGCATTAATGTACATTGTGCTCCAGTGTCCACTAAAGCAATGTATTCTTGTGGTTCCAATATGCCAGGCCATCAGATCCACACAGTCCAATAAATTCAGTTATCCCTCTCCTCTACCTGGCCAGAGGCAGGGCCCCTCCAGTCCTGGTTGGAGTATCTGCCACTTAATTTTTGTAAATGAGAAGCAGAGTTCCCTTCATCGGGGTCAAGAATAACATCAGCTCTTCTCCTGCCTCTGGGGAACTGCCCAACAGAAACTGGAGCAGCATTTTTCTTAGGAGCCCCTCTTCTTTCTGCTGTATTTCCTTTCAGTTCACGTACACGAGCAGCTAGGGTTGAAGTAGGTACACCATCCCATTTCCTCATATCTTCCCCGTGGTCACGCAGATAAAACCACAAGGTGCCACGTGGTGTGCGTCTTGGATATTCTCTCTCTCGAGCAGGAAAATACTGATTCTTAGTGGCTGAAATATCACTCCGTCTGGATGAGGAGGGATATGCTCGTTCTACAAGGTGGTCAAGTCTTTCGGACAGTTTCTCCACAGCTGAGACACAGGCCTGTAGTGGAGCAGAGAGGTTGTCTTCATATTTTTGAAGCATGCAGGATACAGTATACACTGTTGGTGCCATCCCCTCATCCCACTGAATTCCTGCCAGCGTACTGGCATGTGATGATGGTGAATTCCGCACAAATTTACGCCACATGGATGTTGTGCACTGGACTTCATCGGGATCTTGAGGTGTCTGAGCATTGTCCAAATCACTATAAATCATCTCCAGCACAGCTAATTCCCGCAGATGCTGGAGACCTTTATCCATGGTGGCCCACTTGCCTACTTGATATACAATATCTTCCTTATGGGGATACCTTTCTTTCACAGCTGCCAGGAGTTGCCTCCAGAGGCTGAGAACCTGTGGCCCTCTCCCAGTTACTTTGTCAATGACCCTTTCTCTAGAGAGGGATCCCAGCTGTTTGGCTTCATTGCCTTCTAATTGTTGGCTATTGGCCCCAGTGTCCCAGCATTGAAGCAGCCAGGTGAGGATGTGTTCACCCGGGTGTCGACCATAATCCTTTTGTATTTCTCGCAACTCACTCAGGGATAGGGATCGAGTGGTTTCTGATTCCTTTATGATTTCCATCTCTTCTTCCTGCTGTTTTTGTGATGGCTCTGCTTTAGAGGTGCCTGCCTTCTCTCCTTCTCCCTCCTTCTTAGGAGAGGCTTCTTCCCTTACTAAACGAGCTGACTTCCGTTTCCATTGTTTTGACTTGACTATGGGGGCGACTGATACCATAGTTGGTTGATCCTCCGGGTCAGTCACAGCGTGTGTTATCTGGTCATCAGATTCAGAGACTTCCTCCCTCTCTTCAAGGTGCTGGATGATGTTAAACAGTGTTTGATAGGAGTAAGCCAGGACCCAGCACAATGCTGCAAGCTGTCATTCTCCGGCATTATCAGGGTCAGGGCATACGACTCTCAAACATTCTATCAGGATTTTAGGATTTTGCACTTGTTCAGGGGTGAAGTTCAAAACTATTGGAGGAGACACCCGTGACAGGTACCTGCCGATATCCTCCCACACACCTTGCCACCTGCCACAAGACTGTTTCGGGACAGATTCCCGGGTAAGCTTTCTAAACAATCGACTAATCTTAGAGAGAAGAGGAAACCCGTTATTCAGAATTAGAAATAGCAATATATGGGTTACACATGGATATTCAAAATACTCAGAAACTGTTGTAATTAGCCCACTGTGAAAGAAGGAGGAGGTACCATTCCTGATATTATTCATAAATTGACTTCCAGATGAGGAAAGAAAGGCAGTGTAATTCTGAATATTCTCTAAAAGATAGTTTCCATGAGACCCAAATGATAACAGTGCAGAGCCTGAATGCCAGATTAAACTCAAGGCCAGTGCTTGGCAGCACAGCGAATTTAAAAGAGCGAACACAGATTGTAGCACGTTCTCGGATCAGACATAGAGGAGAAAGGAGAACATGACACGGATTGCATGACACATGATCAAACAAGCCAATATTAACAGGACACTGAACATGGTGACTAGCAAGTAAGTGTGTTAGTTTTAAGCGTTTTAATCAATTCAACTGTTATCTCAACCCTTCGAGCCCCACGTTGGGCGCCAAAAGGACTGTGGTGGTTTTACCGTGCTAGGCAGCTGAACGTCACAACCGCTCTTTCCCTCCCCCTCCTAAGCGAAACAAGCAAAGGCTATGTGGAAGTGCAGAGGAAAGAAATTACTCTCTACTTACCACAAATGAGCGATGCTTGATCAAGTCCTTGAAGCAGGGCCTCAACGCATGTAGCCGGTGTTCGGGACGAGGACGGACGTTTTCACAACGAGAGCCCACCCCTCCCCTCTTCCTCCTTTTTCCACCTTTTATTGCTGAGTGTGTGTTGTGGTTTAACCCGGCTGGCAGCTAAACACCACACAGCCGTTCGCTCACCCTCCCCCCTCCCTCTCTGGGATGGGGGAGAGAAACGGGAAAGTGAAGCCTGTTAGTTGAGATAAAGACAGTTTATTAAGACAGGAAAATAATAATTACAATAATAATAGTGATAATGATAATAGCATTAATAGTAATAATGTGTAAAATACAAGTGATGCACAATGCAATTGCTCACCACCCGCTGACCCATGCCCAGCCTATCCCCGAGCAGCCGGCCCCCCACCCCGGCCAGCCACCCCTATATATTGTTTAGCATGACGTCAGATGGTATGGAATACCCCTTTGGCCAGTTTGGGTCAGCTGTCCTGGGTCTGTCCCCTCCCAGCTCCTGCTGCATCCCTAGCCTGCTCGCTGGCAGGACAGAGCGAGAAGCTGAAAAGTCCTTGGCCTGGTGTAAACACTGCTCTGCAACAATTAAAACATCAGCATGTTATCAGCGCTATTCTCATCCTAATCCAAAACATAGCACCCTACCAGCTACTAGGAGGAAAACTAACTCTGTCCTAACTGGAACCAGGACAGATATCCACCCCTTATTCCATACCATTTATGTCATGCTCAGGTTACACTCTTTCCAATACATTCTAATTAATCACCATTTTCATCTATGATATATAGCAATCATGGTAGTGATGACATACAGTATTATATAATAATTAACATACTACAATTCAACTCATGGGCTATTCTCACCCAGTATTAAATCCCCTTGAGGTACACACCGGACCTCCCCATTCTTTTGCATTACCCACCAAGTGCATCCAGGTCCCTGAGCAAAAGCAATCCCACGAATGGGTTTGCCTTTTCCTGAGGCAGGAGTAGCCCAGACTGTTTTACCCAGCATGTTTCTTACGTGCACTACAGGAACTTTATCCCCTTCTACAGTGCGTAACAGGTTTGATTGGGCAGGTCCAGCTCGGTTGGCAGATCCCGTAGTATTGACTAACCAGGTGGCCTTTGCCAAATGTGTATCCCAATTTTTGAATGTCCCAGCACCCATTGCTTTCAGAGTAGTCTTCAACAGTCCATTGTATCGTTCAACGTTCCCGGAGGCTGGTGCATGATAGGGGATGTGATACACCCACTCAATACCATGTTCTTTGGCCCAAGTGTCTATAAGGTTGTTTCGGAAATGAGTCCCGTTGTCTGACTCAATTCTCTCTGGGGTGCCCTGTCGCCATAGGACTTGCTTTTCAAGGCCCAGGATAGTGTTCCGGGCGGTGGCATGGGGCACAGGATATGTTTCCAGCCATCCGGTGGTTGCTTCCACCATTGTAAGTACGTGGCGCTTGCCGTTGCGGGTTTGAGGGAGTGTGATGTAATCAATCTATCAGGCCTCTCCATATTTATATTTCAGCCATCGTCCTCCATACCAAAGAGGCTTTGACCGTTTGGCTTGCTTGATTGCAGCACATGTTTCACAATCATGAATAACCTGTGCTATAGTGTCCATGGTCAGGTCCACCCCTCGATCACGAGCCCATCTGTATGTTGCATCTCTACCTTGATGGCCTGAGGTGTCATGGGCCCATCGGGCTATAAATAATTCACCTTTATGTTGCCAGTCCAGGTCCACCTGAGCCACTTCAATCTTAGCAGCCTGATCCAACTGCTGGTTGTTTTGATGTTCTTCAGTAGCCCGATTCTTGGGCACATGAGCATCTACGTGGCGTACCTTTACAACCAGGTTCTCTACCCGGGCAGCAATATCTCGCCACAATGCAGCAGCCCAGATGGGTTTGCCCCTGAGCTGCCAGTTGTTCTGCTTCCATTGCTGTAACCACCCCCACAGGGCATTTGCTACCATCCATGAATCAGTATAGAGATAGAGAACTGGCCACTTTTCTCGTTCAGCAATATCTAAAGCCAGCTGGATGGCTTTCACTTCTGCAAACTGACTCGATTCACCTTCTCCCTCAGCAGCCTCTGCAACTCGTCGTGTAGGACTCCATACAACAGCTTTCCATCTCCGATGCTTTCCCACAATACGACAGGACCCATCAGTGAACAGGGCATATTTCTTTTCATTTTCTGGTAGCTTGTTGTACAGTGGGGCTTCTTCAGCACGGACCACCTCCTCCTCTGGTGATATCCCAAAGTATGTGCCTTCTGGCCAGTCCATAATCACTTCCAAGATTCCTGGGCGACTGGGGTTTCCTATTCGAGCCCGCTGAGTAATCAGTGCAACCCACTTGCTCCATGTAGCATCAGTTGCATGATGTGTAGAGGGGACCCTTCCTTTGAACATCCAGCCTAGTACCGGCAGTCGGGGTGCCAGGAGGAGCTGCGCTTCAGTACCGACCACTTCCAAAGCAGATCGAACTCCTTCATATGCTGCCAATATCTCCTTTTCGGTTGGAGTATAGCGGGCCTCAGATCCTCTGTATCCCCGACTCCAAAACCCCAGGGGTCGACCTCGAGTTTCCCCAGGTTCTTTCTGCCAGAGGCTCCAGGTGGGACCATTCTCCCCGGCTGCGGTGTAGAGCACATTCTTTACATCTGGTCCTGTTTGGACTGGCCCAAGGGCTACTGCATGAACTATTTCCTGCTTAATTTGTTCAAAGGCTTGTCGTTGCTCAGGGCCCCATTCAAAAGCATTCTTCTTACGGGTTACTTGGTAGAGCGGGTTTACAATCAGACTGTAATTTGGAATATGCATTCTCCAAAACCCCACGACACCTAGGAAAGTTTGTGCTTCTTTTTTGCTAGTTGATGGAGACATAGCTGTTATTTTGTTGATCACATCCATTGGGATTTGACGACGTCCATCTTGCCATTTTATTCCTATAAACTGGATCTCTCGTGCAGGTCCTTTAACTTTATTCTGTTTTATGGCAAAACCGGCCTTCAGAAGGATTTGGACTATTTTCTTCCCTTTCTCAAAAACTTCCTCTGCAGTGTCACCCCACACAATGATGTCATCGATGTATTGCAGGTGTTCAGGAGCTTCCCCCTGCTCCAGCACAGACTGGATCAGTCCATGGCAAATGGTAGGGCTATGTTTCCACCCCTGGGGCAGCCGATTCCAAGTATATTGGACTCCCCTCCAAGTGAAAGCAAACTGTGGCCTGCACTGTGCTGCTAGAGGGATGGAGAAAAATGCATTAGCGATATCAATTGTGGCATACCACTTGGCTGCCTTTGATTCCAGTTCATACTGGAGTTCTAGCATGTCCGGCACTGCAGCACTCAGTGGTGGCGTGACTTCGTTCAGGCCACAATAGTCCACTGTTAGTCTCCACTCACCATTAGACTTTCGCACTGGCCATATGGGACTATTAAAAGGTGAATGAGTCTTGCTGATCACTCCTTGGCTCTCCGGTTGACGAATTACCTTATGGATGGGAATCAGGGAGTCTCGGTTGGTGCGATATTGCCGCCGGTGCACAGTTGTGGTAGCGATCGGCACTTGCTGTTCTTCAACCCTCAGCAACCCCACAACAGAAGGGTCCTCTGAGAGACCGGGCAAGGTAGACAACTGTTTAATGTCCTCTGTCTCTAAGGCAGCTATGCCAAAAGCCCAGCGGAACCCTTTTGGGTCCTTGAAATATCCTCTTCTAAGAAGAGTCTATGCCAAGGATGCACGGAGCATCCGGGCCAGTCACAATACGGTGCTTTTGCCACTCATTACCGGTTAGACTCACTTCAGCCTCCAATACAGTTAACTGCTGGGATCCCCCCGTCACGCCATAAATACAGATGGGCTCTGGCCCTTTATAGCTTGATGGCATTAGAGTACATTGTGCACCGGTGTCTACTAAAGCTTTATATTTCTGTGCGTCTGACATGCCAGGCCATCGAATCCACACAGTCCAATAAACTCGATTGTCCCTTTCCTCCCCCTGGCTGGAGGCAGGGCCCCTCTAGTCCTGGTCAGAATCTTCGTTTCTGTGTTTAAAGGACTGCCTGCTGGAAGTTGGAGCAGCAAACTTTTCAGAGAACCCCTTTTTCCCAATTGTTTTCTTTTGCAATTCACGTACCCGTGCCTCTAGGGTCGCAGTAGATTTTCCATCCCATTTTCTCATGTCCTCTCCATGGTCACGTAGGTAAAACCACAAGGTGGCGCGGGGTGTGTGCCCACCATATTGTCTTCCTTGCACAGATGAACGTTTACCCCTAATAGCTGAGACACTGGTTTGTACAGGTGCGGAGGAAAATAATCTCTCTTCAAGTTGGTGGATCTTTTCAGAAAGTTTCTCCAAAGTATTCTCTTTTAGCTGGTGGAACTCTTCAGAGAGTTTCTCCACAGCCGAGACACAGGCCTGTAGGGAAGAGGAGAGATTTCCTTCATACCGCCAGAGTATTTTAGCCACTTCATTAACTGTGGGTTCCTGATCCTCTTTCCAGGTTAGTATTGCCAATGAGCTGGCATATGATGATGGTGCACTCCGTACAAACTTCTGCCACATGGGTCGTGTACACTGGACTTCATCTGGATCTGTGGATGTTTGTGCATCATCTAGGTCCTTATAAATTACTTCCCGTATGGCTAATTCCCTCAGGTACTGATTTCCCTTCTCCATGGTGGTCCACTTGCCTGGTAGACATACAAGTTCTTCCTTGAAGGGATACCTTTCCTGCACAGCTGACAGGAGACGCCTCCAGAGGCTGCGAGACCGTGCTCCATCTCCAATTGCTTTGTCAATACATGCGTCCCTAGCAAGGGATCCCAGCTGCCTGGCTTCCTTGCCCTCTAATTCCACACAATTGGCTCCGGTGTCCCAGCACCGGAGCAGCCAGGTGACAAGCTGCTCAGCTATACAGCGACCAAAATCTTTTCGCACATCTCGTAGCTCATGCTGGTATAGGGTCCGGGTAGTTACTGTTGATTTTTCAACATCCTCATCTTCATCCTCCTGCACCTTTGATGGCCCAGCCTCGTCTTCTCTATGCCCAGACCTAGCAGACGACTGTCTGCGTTCTAAATGACCTGAGTCTCTATACCATTTTTTCACCTTGTCTACAGGGGCAACTTGCACTGCTACAGCTCGTTTCTCTGACCCAGCCACAAGCTCTGCCACAGGGCTTGGAATACCCTCTGTGGGGTCAACTTGCACTGCTACAACTCGTTTCTCTGACCCAGCCATAGGAGTGGGAGCAGCTGCAGGAGCTGGAGCTGGAGCGGCTGCAGGAGCTGGAACGGCTGCAGGAGCTGGAACTGGAGCGGCTGCAGGGTCTGTCGCTAGGTTGCTAGTAGCATCAATTGCAGCTCGATAGGCACAAGCCAGACCCCAGCACGCTACAGTGATTTGTGTCACTTTGGAACTGCCAGAGTCATGACACCTTTTTTTCAAGCATTCTGCCAGCTTTTTAGGATTTTGCAGTTGTTCAGGGGTGAATGTCCAAAACACTGGAGGTGACCACTGCTCTAGAAACCTGCCCATATCCTCCCACACTCCCTGCCACTCGCAACTATTCCGCCTCAAGACAGATCTCCGGATGAGATTCCTAAGTAGTTGTTTAACCCTCAACAAAACCTGAAGCGCATTCAGGAGACTTAACAACAAGAACATGCTGGTCTGAGTATCCCAAGGATATTCAACATCTCGGAGAACCACCGTAACTAGCTCGGGGGATAAGAGGGTGGTGAAGGAGAAAGGGAGAGTGAACAGGTAGGGAAACATGTCTTCCCCTGTCCCCTCCACAGATTGGCTCCCTGATGAAAAAAGGCAATAGGTGTAATTGCTAATAGTTTCCGAGATACGGTTTCCAAAGTATAGAGTCGACGACAGTACTGAGTACAAATACCAGGTTAGAGTCGTGACCAGATATTTCATCATTTCATAAGCCATTGTTACACCGCACAGTACCATAACAATCTTAAACCAGGGCCCGGAAAGGATAAACAGTGCAACAGGGAGCACATACAGAAAGTAACGCGCTATAAAACTCAATTTGGAAAACAGGCACAGCAGACTGGAGATTAAGGCAATCAACATCATGACTAGCAGCTCTTAAGCAGGTATAATACTTATAACAATTTTAGTTTAACACACTCTGGTCAAATCTGTCGATATCTCAGCCCTTCGAGCCCCACGTTGGGCACCAAAAGGACTGTTGTGGTTTAACCCGGCTGGCAGCTAAACACCACACAGCCGTTCGCTCACCCTCCCCCCTCCCTCTCTGGGATGGGGGAGAGAAACGGGAAAGTGAAGCCGGTGAGTTGAGATAAAGACAGTTTATTAAGACAGGAATATAATAATAACAATAATAATAATAGTGATAATGATAATAGTATTAATAATAGTAATGTGTTTGAAACAAGTGATGCACAATGCAATTGCTCACCACCCGCTGACTGATGCCCAGCCTATCCCCGAGCAGGCGGCCTCCCACCCCAGCCAGCCACCCCTATATATTGTTTAGCATGACGTCAGATGGTATGGAATACCCCTTTGGCCAGTTTGGGTCAGCTGTCCTGGGTCTGTCCCCTCCCAGCTCCTGCTGCACCCCGAGCCTGCTCGCTGGCAGGACAGAGCGAGAAGCCGAAAAATCCTTGGCCTGGTGTAAGCACTGATCTGCAACAATTAAAACATCAGCATGTTATCAGCGCTCTTCTCATCCTAATCCAAAACATAGCACCCTACCAGCTACTAGGAGGAAAATTAACTCTGTCCTAATTGGACAGTGTGACATCACATGGTATGGAATATCCCTTTGGTTGGTTTAAGTCAGCTGCCCTGGTGAGTTTCTTTTCTCACATCTTTGCCCACCCCTAGGGGAATTAGGGAGAATCCTGATGCTGTGCCAGCACTGCTCAGCAGCAGACACAGCACTGGTGTGATACCATTGCTGTTTTAGCTACGAGTGCAGAGCACAGCACTGTATGGGCTGCTGCAGGGAAAGTTAATATCCCAGCCCGACCCAGTACAGGCGGCAGCATTGGAAGATGAGGAGGAGAAGGTGGACAAAGATGGTGAGGCGTCATCATTGGAGGAGGAGGAGGATGAGGAGGAGGAGGAAAGAGGAGGAGGAGGAGGAGGAGGAGAGGAGGGAAGACGGCGAGGTGGCAGCACTGGAGGAGGAGGAGGAGGAGGAGGAGGAGGAGGAAAATGGCGAGGTTGCAGCATTGGAGGAGGAGAAGGAGGAGGAAAACCTCAAGTCGCCAGCACTGGAGGAGGAGGAGGAGGAGGACGAGGAGGAAGACGTGAGAAAGGCGTGAGAAAGTCAGAATTGGAGGAGGAGGTGGAGGAGTTGGAGGTGAAGACGGCAAGGCGGCAGCACTGACGGAGGAGGAGGAGGAAGACGGCGAGGCGGCAGCATTGGAGGAGGAGGAGGAGGAGGCGGAGGAAGGCAGCAATGCTGCAGATTGGAAGAGGAGACGGAAGAGGGCGAGACGGCAGCATTGGAAGAGGAGGAGGAGGAGGAGGAGAGGCGGCGAGGCGCCAGCATTGGAGGAGGAGTAGCTGTAGGAAGACGAGGAGGAAGGCGGTGATGCGGTCGAGAGGCAGCATTCGAATAAGAAGAAGAAGAAGAAGAGGCAGCATTCGAAGAAGAAGAGGCACCAGTCGAAAAAGAAGCAGCATTCGAAGAAGAAGAAGAGGCAGCATTCGAAGAAGAGAAGAGCAGCATTCGAAGAAGAAGAAGAAGAAGGAGAAGAAGAAGAAGAAGAAGAAGAAGAAAAGAAGAAGAACAAGAAGAGGAAGAAGAAGAAGAAGAAGAGGCAAAAATTCGAAGAAATAGAAGAAGAAGAAGATGAAGAAGAAGCGGCAGCAATCGAAGAAGGAGAAGAAGAGGCAGCATTCGAAGAAGAAGAAGAGGCAAAATTCGAAGAAGTAGAAAGAAAGAAGAAAAAGAAGAAGAAGAAAGAGGAAGAGGAAGAAGAAGAACAAGTAGAAAAAAGAGGAACAAGAAGAACAAGAAGAGGCAGCATTCGAAGAAGAAGAAAAAGAAGAAGAGGGAGCATTCGAAGAAGAAGAAGAAGAAGAAGAGGCAGCATTCAAAGAAGAGGAAGGAAGAAGAAAAGAAGAAGAAGAAGAAGAAGAAGAAGAAGAAGAAGAAGAAGAAGAAAAAGAAGAAGAAGAAGAAGAAGGAGAAGAAGAAGACGAAGAAGAAGAGGCAGCATTCGAAGAAGAAGAAGAAGAAGAAGGAGAAAGAAGAAGAAGAAGAAGAAGAAGAAGAAAAAGAAAGAAGAAGAAGAAGGAGAAGAAGAAGACGAAGAAGAAGAGGCAACTTTCGAAGAAGAAGAAGAGGCAGCATTCGAAGATGAAGAAGAAGAAGAGGAAGAAGAAGAAGAAGAAGAAAGAAGTGGCAGCATTCGAAGAAGAAGAAGAAGAAGAAGGAGAAGAGGAAGCATTCAAAAAAGAAAAAGAAGAACAGGCAGCATTTGAAGAAGAAGATGAATAAGCATCATTCGAAGAAGAAGAAGAGGAACAAGAAGAAGTGGAAGAGGCACCATTAGAAGAAGAAGAAGAAGAAGTAGAAGAGGAAGAAGAAGAAGAAGAAGAAGAAGAAGAAGAAGAAGAAGACGAAGACGAAGAAAGAAAAGAAGAACAAGAAAAAGAAGAAGAAGAAGAAGAAAAGAAGAGGAAGAAGAAGAAGAAAGAAGAGGAAAGAAAAAAAGAAGAAGAAGAAGAAGAGTACAGGCCAAGGAAATTGAAGGAGATTTTTAGAAATATGAAGAATTTGAACAATTTTCAAGAAAAAAAGAAAAAGAAAAAGAAGAGAAGAAGAAGAAGAAGAAGAAGAAGAAGAAGAAGAAGAAGAAGAAGAAGAAGAAGAGAAGAAAAGAAAGAAGAAGAAGAAGAGACGAAGAAGAAGAAGAAGAAGAAGAAATGAAGAACAAGAAAAAGAAGAAGAAGAAAAGAAGAAGAAGAAGAAAAAATAAAGAAAAAATACAGAAGAAAGAAAGAAGAAGAAAAGAAGAGGAAGAAGAAAAAAAGAGAAGGAAAAGAAAGAAGAAGAAGAAGAAGAAGAAGAAGAAAAGAAGAAGAAGAAGATGAAGAAAGAAAGAAGAAGAAGAAGAAGAAGAAGGAAGAAAGAAGAAGAAGAAGAAGAAGAAGAAGAAGAAGGAAGAAGAAGAAGAAGAAAATAAAGAAGAAGAAGAAGAAGAAGAAGAAGAAGGAAAGAAGAAGAAGAAGAAGGAGAAGAAGAAGAAGAAGAAGAAGAAGAAGAAAAGAAGAAGAAGAAGAAGAAAATAAAATGAAGAAGAAAGAAGAAGAAGAAGAAGAAGAAGAAGAGGAAAGAAAAAAAGAAGAAGAATAAGACGAAGAAGAAGAAGAAGAAGAATATAAGAACAAGAAAAGAAAAGAAGAAGAAAAGAAGAGGAAGAAGAAAAAAGAAAGAAAAAGAAGAAGAAGAAGAAAAAGAAGATAAAGAAGAAGAAGAAGAAGAAAAGAAGAAGAAGAAGGAGAAGAAGAAAAGAAGAAGAAGAAGAAGAAGAAGAAGAAGAAGAAAAATAAAATGAAGAAAGAAGAAGAAGAAGAAGAAGAAGAAGAAGAAGAAGGAAAGAAGAAAATAAAATGATGAAAGAAGAAGAAGAAGAAGAAGAAGAAATAAGAACAAGAAAAAGAAGAAGAAGAAAAGAAGAGGAAGAAGAAAAGAAGAAGGAAGAAGAAGAGAAGAAGAAGAAGAAGAAGAAGAAGAAGGAGAAGAGGAAGCATTCGAAAAAGAAGAAGAAGAAGAACAGGCAGCATTTGAAAAAGAAGATGAATAAGCATCATTCGAAGAGAAGAAGAAGAACAAGAAGAAGTAGAAGAGGCAGAATTAGAAGAAGAAGAAGAAGAAAGAAGAAGAAGAAGAGAAGTAGAAACAGAAGAAGAGGCAGCATTCAAAGAAGAAGAAGAGGCAGCATTCAAAGATGAAAAATAAGAAAGAGGAAGAAGAGAAGAAGAAGAAGAAGAAGAAAAGAAGAAGAAGAAGAGGAAGAAGTGGAAGAAGAAGAAGAAGAAGAAGAAGAGGAAGAAGAAGAAGAAGAGGAAGAAGAAGAAGAAGAAGAAGAAGAAGAAGAGAAGAAGAAGAAGAGGAAGAGGAAGAAGAAGAAGAAAGAGAAGAAGAGGCAGCATTGGAAGAAGAAGAAAGGCAGCATTGGAAGAAGAAGAGGCACCAGTCGAAAAAGAAGCAGCATTCGAAGAAGAAGAAGAAGAAGAAGAAAGAAGAAAAGCAGCATTCGAAGAAGAAGAAGAAAGAAGAAGAAGAAGAAGAAGAAGAAGAAAGAAGAAGAAGAAGAAGAAGAAGAAGAAGAAGAAGAAGAGAAGAAGAAGAAGAAGAAGCATTCGAAGAAGAAGAAGAAGAAGAAGAAGAAGAAGAAGAAGAAGAAGAAGAAGAAGCAGCATTCGAAGAAGAAGAAGAAGAAGAAGCAGCATTCGAAGAAGAAGAAGAAAGGAAGAAGAAGAAGAAGAAGAAGCAGCATTCGAAGAAGAAGAAGAAGAAGAAGAAGAAGAAGAAGAAGAAGAAGAAGAAGAAGAAGAAGAGAGAAGAAGAAGAAGAAGAAGAAGAAGAAGAAGCAGCATTCGAAGAAGAAGAAGAAGAAGAAGCAGCATTCGAAGAAGAAGCAGCATTCGAAGAGAAGAAGAAAGAAGAAGAGAAGAAGAAGAAGAAGAAGAACCAGCATTCGAAGAAGAAGCAGCATTCGAAGAAGAAGCAGCATTCGAAGAAGAAGAAGAAGAAGAAGAAGAAGAAGAAGAAGAAGAAGAAGAAGAAGAAGAAGAAGAAGAAGAAGAAGAAAGAAGAAGAAGAAGAAGAAGCATTCGAAGAAGAAGCAGCATTCGAAGAAGAATCAGCATTCGAAGAAGAAGAAGAAGAAGCAGCATTCGAAGAAGAAGAAGAAGAAGAAGCAGCATTCGAAGAAGAAGAAGAGAAGAAAGAAGAGAAGAAGAAGAAGAAGAAGAAGAAGCAGCATTCGAAGAAGAAGCAGCATTCGAAGAAGAAGCAGCATTCGAAGAAGAAGCAGCATTCGAAGAAGAAGAAGAAGAAGAAGAAGAAGAAGAAGAAGAAGAAGAAGCAGCATTCGAAGAAGAAGAAGAAGAAAGAAGAAAGAAAAGCAGCATTCGAAGAAGAAGAAGAAGAAGAAGAAGAAGAAGAAGAAGAAGAAGAAGAAGAAGAAGAAGAAGAAGAAGAAGAAGCAGCATTCGAAGAAGAAGCAGCATTCGAAGAAGAAAGCAGCATTCGAAGAAGAAGAAGAAGAAGAAGAA